>NC_140972.1:46418573-46478573 GCF_056783735.1 Eptatretus burgeri
ATAGCCGTTTTTCTTTTACTATCTTTATTTTGGACCAACCGCCATGATCACAACCACAACATCAACCACCAACCACAACGCCGCTTCACCACAACCGCCACGACCTTCCCGTCACACCTCGCAACCGTAGCATCGCCACCGTTCTTGCCCCGCTGTGGGTACCGGTGTTGGACTCATGCAGAACGCGCGTCGAACAGCGTGTACAAAATCACGGATTTTGTGCTTCAAAAACGGATCAAAAACGACACACGCCCACTTTTTGCCGTCCAATCGGTGAGCGAGGGGCGATTTGGCCCCGCCTCCAGAACGATCGATATATGCAAATTTGTGGATCAAAAAGCCTTCACGCCCACTTTTTTTTCTCGGGCCAATGGGGAGCGAGGTGAAAGGTCAAAGGGAGGGGGTCAAAGGCAAAGTTACGGGGGGATAAAAGGACGGTGTTCGTCAGTCAGAAGAGAGTCGCAAAAGAGAACGAGAACGAAAAAGGAGAGAACGAGAACGAAAAAGAGAGAGTAGAACGGAGAGGAGAACGAGAACGAAAAGGAGAACGAGAACGAGAAGGAGTCGGAACGGAGGGGACGAGTGTGGAGGTCTGGAGCCCGAGGCCTGCAGTGGCTGGAGAAGCTGAAGAGAGTCGGACGAGGGGGTGCTCGCGTCGGTGCCGGGAGCTGCGCGCCCGAGGGAGGCCGGCGGCGCGACCTGGCCGAGGTGGAGACGCACACCAGGGATAATAAAGATCCTCTATGCCCCGAGCATCAGCAACCCCCTCCTGTTTCCCCCCGCGCTGAGATGGTGCGACCAAGGGGGCCCCGTTCCCACCCCCTGCCGGGCGCTGTCCGCGAGGCCCGCGGGTTGCGGGGCCGTCGCCGCTCCGCGTCTCATCACCAGACGGGTAGGCCCGACCCGGTCTCGGCCTCAGGCCTGCCTCATCCTTGAGGGTATTTCTTTTCCTTGGTTTTGGGTATGTGTTGTCGGCGCCGTCTGTGAAGTAGAATTGTATAAGTGTTGCCGTGTGCTCGGTAGTCGGTATTAGCTCTGCACTGTGTTTTCACTTTTATATTTGCTTTTTGTGTAAATGGAATTGTGTTTTCTTTTTTTTGTGTGCATTTGGTGGAATTGTATTTGTGTGCTTCCCGTGTGCCGCGAATAAATGTGCTTTATTGTTGAACTGTTCTCCCGCTTCGCTTCGTCTTTTCCTCCATTGAATCCCCATCTTGCTTCACGTAAAGGGTTGGTAGTGGGCTGAATACGCCCGATAATTAATCGAACCGTCGAGGTCGACGATAACACCGCTCGGTTATTCTGATAGTACGGAACGGGTCGCTATGGCCCGTGTCCGCGAAGTCGACCTGCGGCGAGGTGCGATCGCCCGGCCTACCCTCCGCGTGGGTACTTAGGTAGTTCGAATTTGGCGAGCAACCCTATCCCACGCGGGGGCTGATTGGCTCGATCGCGGTGAGACCGAAAGGTCCACCCGTGACTGGTTCCCGGCGTTAGTCCGAGAGGGTCACGACTGGATTGTCCGTCCGGTGGGCGACGTGCCGCGATTCGAGTTACGTGGCCGTCGCACGCCGGCGGGCGCGAAGACCGCAACACTGGTGTCAGGTCGTGCGATACAAATTCATCGCCCTCCTCGCGGCACTGGTATTGGAGAACAGGAAAACGGGCTCTCCTGTCTCCGGATAAATTCACGGGAATCGGTCCAGGGGTGAGAGAAGCGACCCCCGATTCCCTCCAAATTACGAGCGAGCAAATTAACCCTTCACGAGAAGCAAGATGGCGTCTCAAGGCGAGCGGGAGCCGGGGGTATTAGAAATGTATATGTGTAGTAATGTAGAATCCATGGTCCAGGATGGAATCCCCGAGCAGGAAATGTTGATTGTGCAGGAACACGGACTCGCCCAACTGAACCCAGAACCTGAGGTGGGTGCGGCAGCGGCCGCGGTGTATGACACCTCCCCCCCCCCCTCTCCACCAAAACCCTTCCCCGACCCCTGCCGAAACGGCTCACCCAAGCGCACCCGACATGACCCAGCTATACACCATGCTGGCAAAAATGTATGCGGAAACGACAGCGAAGATGATTGCGAACATGAACAAGCAAATGGACGAAGTAAAAACGAAGATGGAAGCGAATATGAAAAACGAAATAAAAAGCATGAACGAAAAGATCGATGCGAATACACAGCAAATGAAGGAAAGAACGAAAAAGCTGCGGGGTGAGACGCAGAACATGGGCCGATGCCGGCAGGCGGGCATGAAGGCCGTGACAAAGGAAATAATAGTTGAGACAAGGGAGGTAAAGGGTGAAGAGTTGGGAGAGACACGGGAGATAGAAAAAATAGAGGAAAGACTACACGAGGAAGACGGGGTAAGTGACGCACACACACACACAGAGGTAGTGGAGGATAATGGGGGTGAGCTGGCGGACCGTGCAGGGACCCGGTGCGAGCACCTGGATGGCCTCCTCCAGGAACGAGGGGAGGGAGTATGCCCCCTTGAGGTGAGTCACGACCAGGTGAGTTCGGTCGTGCTTCGCGAGGTTGAGGGGACGGGTGCTGTGGACGGGGCACGGAGAGCTTGGGGGGTATAGAGGCCCCGGAGACCCTTGTGGGGACACGAATCCCCAGTATGGTTGTCCCTGTGTGTGTGGTGCAAGGTGTGAGTGCGTCCCCGTGTGTGGAAGCGACCCCGTGTGTGAGTGGTGTGGTGGCGATGGTGCCAGAGTACGTGCTTCCCAGCACGCCGTGTGTGGATGAGGTACCGTGTGTGAGAGAGGCCGTGTGTGTGGATGAAACGGCCAGTATGAATGAGGAACCACGTGTGAGTGGTGTGGTGGCGATGTTGCCGGAGTACGTGCTTCCCAGCACACCGTGTGTGGATGAGGCACGGAGTGCGAGTGAGGCACCGCGGGTTAGTGCCCCCGCGTGTATGAGTGAGGCACGGTGTGTGGATGAGGTACCGCGGGTGAGTGCCCCCGCGTGTGTGGATGAGGCACGGAGTGCGAGTGAGGCACCGCGGGTGAGTGCCCCCGCACGCGTGAGTGAACGGCCGTGTGCAAGGTCGCTGTGTGCCAGGGAGACCATGTGTGTGAGAGAGCGGTATGAGAGGGAGATGTCGGTTGGCATGCGGGAGCACGCAGCCGCGTCTCCCGGTGTGAATGTGATGGTGTGGACTGTGTGCGTCGTAACACGCAGGTATGCGTGTGTGGAATGGCGACGACGGCGACATGGGAGAAACGAAAGCCGAGTAGCGGCTGTGGTTGTTTCGAGGACCGTGCCGGGTTCACCCAGCAGTGAGCACGCGGTTCGTGCTGTGCAACGCACGAGACCACCACGTGCTCGCTTGCGAGAGTGAAGTCCCGGTCCGGAAACGCACGCGGTGGATTTGCCGATCCCGCGGACGGACAAAGTTTAGGCAGGTAAATGGATTTGGACCGGACGGGTTCTCCACGCGATCGTGTGTGTTAAGCTCCAACGGGCAAAGCACATGTGTTCGCGTGGGAACCCTCGAGACGTGTGGCCTGTGTTTTTTTTTTTGCGCACGGTGACGTCATGGCTGCACGTGGGGTTGGAATCCGGCAGGAGGGGTATCTCTGCCGCATGGTAGCGCCCAAGGAGGGCGGAGGCACACGCGGAGCTGCATGACGTCACGGCCAGGTGCAAAGTGCGCGAGCTCTGAGTTGCCGCGCAGGTGCTGCGCATGAAAAAAAAAAAGACAGCAAGCCTCACTTTCGGGTGCAAAGGATTCCTGGGAAAGGGGTGGAAGACCCCCTTACCTGGGCACAGGATGAAAACTAGTTAGGGGGAAGGGTTAGCTTAGTTAGACCGACTTCATGGGGCAGGGGTAAGTCCTCATGGAGTCCGTGGAATGGATTAGTTAGAGGGATCGTAGCCAGATTTAGGATGGGAAAATGGGAAATAAAAGGGATTATTTGAGACAGAGACAGACTGTGAATGTGTAGTGGGGACGTAGTTTAGCTACGTAGGTTAAAAGGAACGTGCTACTAGTTTAAGGGACGACGTGGGAGCACGAGTTAGTTAGGGGATGTAGTTAGGAGGATGGCAGAGTTCAGCGGTGAGTGTGTTGAAGAGTTGTGGGTTGTGAGGTGAGTACATGGTGAGTGAGTGAGGCCAGCGGGTCTGTGTGTATGGAGTGAATGGGGAATGCATGGTGCGATGAGTGATTGGGGGGAGGAGTGACTCCCGCCCAAGGGACCCCGGGGTCAGAGTAAAGTGAGTTAGGGGGTTAGTCAAATTTACGAAACGGAGGTCGTTTTGCTGTTGGTGGGAATGTAGGCTCGAGACCCATTTGGAGGGGTGCAGGAGCCCTGTTGACGGGCTTGGGAGCGTGGCTGCGAAAGGTGAGTATCGCTGAGAGGGTACCCCGGGCACCAGGCTAGTCGGCCGCGGTAGGCCAAGGGCCCATGGGGGGCCGGGATAGAGTAGTGGGCACGGGTGCGCCTGCTTGGTGCGGGGGCCCGGGGCGCCATTAGCCGCGTGGGCAGTGTTGTGGGCACGGGTGACCCTCGGAAAGGGGCCCGGGAGGCCGGCCTGCCACGTGTGCGTTTCAGGGAGGTGCCATGGGGGCACTCCCCGGTGTTAGGGAGCTGGTAGGCTCGGAGGCAGTGTAGTGCCCGGGGTGCCATGGCGGGAGAATCGGCAGAGGGTCGTGCCTGCCAAAGGGAGCCACGTGTCCCAGCCAGGAGACCGTGTGAGGGCACGGAGAGAAAATTGGGGGCGAGGCCCGAATTGTGAGGACACCAACACAGGCGACGGGAATCTGGGTTGTTAGAACCAATAGTTTAAGCGAGAGGCGCTTGTTGAAAGCCCCGGGGTAGTTTAACAGTTAAATGGTTTGGGTAGATTAGGAGATGTACCCTCCGCACCATCCATCCCCTCGCTGTCGTTGTGGGCCGCTGGACCCACTTGGTGTTAAGATCGCCGAACTCTGGGGAGGCCATTCTGAGGCTTCGTTGGGCCTCGACACAGGACGCTAGCTCTCCCTTGTTCCCCTCCGGGAAGGGAACGTAGGGGTTGGGAGTAGGCTAGGTGACAGGATAGGTTAGCCGAACAAGGACGATAAAGGGGGTTAGGGGACGATTTATAGTGGGGAAGTAAAAATAAAAACAACAAAAAAATAAGTTGGGGCTAAATTGGGGTTTGACAAATTAAGGGAGTGGGTATGTACAGTGACAGGCAAAGGCGATAGGTTGGGAGGGAGACAGGTAGGTAGGTCCGAGCCCGCCCTCCAAGTGGCCAGCACCACCGCACTCCCTCCACCAACCTCCACTGAACGGCAAGAGCTGGCCAACTTCATCGGCTGGCCGTGTTTTGCTTCAAGGCGGAGGCCGGCCAACTTCATCGGCAGCTGTTGTTTTGCTGCAAGGCCTGTGCCATCGGCTGGCCGTGTTTGCTTCAAGGCCTGTGCCGGCCAGTTCATCTGCTGGCTGTTTTTCTTCAAGGCCTGTGCCGGCCAGTTCATCTGCCGGCTGTGTTTGCCTGCAGCGGCCTTCTTCTGCAGGCTGTGTTTGCCTGATCACCTTTGCCAGGCCATGCCCACTGCCCCCGTTCACCAGCCCCGTTCAATTTTTGCTTTGCCCCCCCCCCCCTGTTTATTGCCATGTGCGCCAGGATCGTAAAAGCAACAGTTTGCAAGCTGCGAGAACTGCCCTGTTGGCAGCTACAACACGGGCCTGCAGTGGCAGCCCGTGCACCGTGTTTTGCGTCCATCCATTCATCCATTCATTCGTTGTGCTCATTGCGTGTGCCACTTGAGCTGGCACGGAGACTGCGTTGTGCAGCCCAAGCACCGTTGTGGTTCACTGAGTTCAGTTCAAAAGGGAAGGCCTTGGACTGCGTGTGAGCAGCCAGCCACGTTCCCTGTCACCTGCATTGTTTTGAGCCAGAGACTGCATGCGGGCAGCCTGGCTCCCTGCTAACTGCTTTCTTTTTGCAGAGTTCATTGATCCTGGGCCATGGTTTAGTGTAAAATTTGTAAGTTAAGGTTAAGATGTACTGTACATATGAGTGCGCACCCGGCATGTATGTCTTAGCGCCGGCAATTTTATTTAAGTCGTCCGTGTGAGTGAGTTTGTTTAGATAGTTACGCAGCCCTCAGGTTATTTATTTTGGGGACACGAATACCATGAATGTCGCACTCAGGGATCCGTAGGTAAAATGTACTAGGGGAAAACTACACATGATGGCACACGAAAATTTGACGACTCGGGACGAGTCTGTAAAAAGGGAAGGGGGTAGTGTTGTGGTTACCAGATTCGCAAACCACCATTCAGGTCCCTTAGGTGAGGTATCTCGGTAAGTGCATGTGTAGTTAGGCCCAAACCCGTTGTCTAGTGGGAATACATGTCATTTATACGTGCTGCGACTCTTCAGGATAGCCGTTTTTCTTTTACTATCTTTATTTTGGACCAACCGCCATGATCACAACCACAACATCAACCACCAACCACAACGCCGCTTCACCACAACCGCCACGACCTTCCCGTCACACCTCGCAACCGTAGCATCGCCACCGTTCTTGCCCCGCTGTGGGTACCGGTGTTGGACTCATGCAGAACGCGCGCGTCGAACAGCGTGTACAAAATCACGGATTTTGTGCTTCAAAACGGATCAAAAACGACACACGCCCACTTTTTGCCGTCCAATCGGTGAGCGAGGGCGATTTGGCCCCGCCTCCAGAAACGATCGATATATGCAAATTTGTGGATCAAAAAGCCTTCACGCCCACTTTTTTCTCGGGCCAATGGGGGAGCGAGGTGAAAGGTCAAAGGGAGGGGGTCAAAGGCGAAGTTACGGGGGATAAAAGGACGGTGTTCGTCAGTCAGAAGAGAGTCGCAAAGAGAACGAGAACGAAAAGGAGAGAACGAGGAACGAAAAGAGAGAGTAGAACGGAGAGGAGAAGGAGAAAGAGAAGGAGAAGGACAAGGAGAAGGAGTCGAGACGGAGGGGACGAGTGTGGAAGTCTGGAGCCCGAAGCCTGCAGTGGCTGGAGAAGCTGAAGAGAGTCGGACGAGGGGGTGCTCGCGTCGGTGCCAGGAGCTGCACGCCCGAGGGAGGCCGGCAGCGCGACCTGGCCGAGGTGGAGACGCACACCAGGGATAATAAAGATCCTCTATACCCCGAGCATCAGCAACCCCCTCCTGTTTCCCCCCGCGCTGAGATAGTGCGACCAAGGGGGCCCCGTTCCCACACCCTGCCAGGCACTGTCCGCGAGGCCCGCGGGTTGCGGGGCCATCGCCGCTCCGCGTCTCATCACCAGACGGGTAGGCCCGACCCGGTCTCGGCCTCAGGCCTGCCTCATCCTTGAGGGTATTTCTTTTCCTTGGTTTTGGGTATGTGTTGTCGGCGCCGTCTGTGAAGTAGAATTGTATAAGTGTTGCCGTGTGCTCGGTAGTCGGTATTAGCTCTGCACTGTGTTTTCACTTTTATATTTGCGTTTTGTGTAAATGGAATTGCGTTTTCTTTTTTTTGTGTGCATTTGGTGGAATTGTATTTGTGTGCTTCCCGTGTGCAGCGAATAAATGTGCTTTATTGTTGAACTGTTCTCCCGCTTCGCTTCGTCTTTTCCTCCATTGAATCCCCATCTTGCTTCACGTAAAGGGTTGGTAGTGGGCTGAATACGCCCGATAATTAATCGAATCGTCGAGGTCGACGATAACACCGCTCGGTTATTCTGATAGTACGGGAGGGGTCGCTTAAGTCGCCCGTGTCCGAAGTCGACCTGCGGCGAGGTGCGATCGCCCGGTCTACCCTCCGCGTGGGTACTTAGGTAGTTCCGAATTTGGCGAGCAAGCCCTATCCCACGCGGGGGCTGATTGGCTCGATCGCGGTGAGACCGAAAGGTCCACCCGTGACTGGTTCCCGGCGTTAGTCCGAGAGGGTCACGACTGGATTGTCCGTCCGGTGGTCGACGTGCCGCGAGTCGAGTTACGTGGCCGTCGAACGCCGGCGGGCGCGAAGTCCGCAACAATATATATATATATATATATATATATATATATATATGTATATATATATATATATATATATATATATATATATATATATATATATATATATATATATATATATATATATGTATTGTGGGAGGCTGTCTTGGTTATGGAATTTCACATGGGAGGGGGATTATAACTTCTGATGTTGTGCGGTTATTCTACGCCATTGATGTTGATCTGCCAACAAGAAGTGAAGTTGAGTGGTTACAAAGCTTAGGAGTAGCCTGCATTTGTGCCACGTGTCCATGTTTTTGCTATTGAACCACTCAGGATGGGTGGGAAATAGCAATGAGCTTCTTTGCGATTCATAAAATTCACAACACTTCCCACCGAATGCAAAGTTGAAAGATGGCAAAAAGGTCCACCAGGAATGACCCAACATCAAATTTTGAGTTTAAAATGTTTGCTTTTTTTCCATTTGGACCCCTGTGACCCTAAGTCCCCAACCCCTGAGGCATGAACTGCGGGTCAAATCCAAAAAAACGTTACATAGTTCATGTGTCCTCCAATGTTGATGGCACATACAAAGTTTCATTTAAAAAATGATTTAAAATGTGGCCCTAATTGGATTTTTTGGTATTTGACCTTTTGACCCCACTCCAAGGGTCAGGACCAAAAGTGATACTGCTCTTGCAACTTCTTGCCATGTGATGATCATAACTACCAAGTTTGGTGAATTTTTGCCCAATCGTTTAGGTGGAGAATCGCTTGACAGACAGACAAAGGGATGGGCAGGCGGCATTACAATATTCCCATGTTTTTTTCAAAAAGTGCAAGGATAAATATATAAATATGAATTCAGCATCACACATTCCATTTGTGTAAACAAGCAGACGCACTATAATGTATGTTTCAAACAACAAAAGAACCACAGCAAACATCTTGCATGTACAATGCATTCACAGAGAAACTGCCATCGTACGTCAACATTTGCAGGTAACGATCAGAGCATTAACATCATCCAAAACAGTGACAATTTGAAGAAGAAAAAAAAACAATTACAAACTCACAAATGTGGGTTTTAAGGTAGTAATGCAGAAGAAGTAACATTTTCCAACTCGATATGTTTGTTCAAAATGATGTTTTTGATAAAACAAACTCTGCTATAGAGAACAAGAAAAATGTGTTGATAACAGCTTATTTGGTGCAGTATTATCATCTGGGCAACAAGTTTTATGCTGAGATACCTCGTTATAATCAATTGCATTGTTGGACAACATGCAATATATATGTGCAGGTTCCTCCATGAGCCTGAGACACCAAATCGACTCGCTTTTAAAACGTTTTAATGCACAAACACATTATGCGGTGAGCTCATACAGCGAGGTAACTCACATCTCCTTTATTTTACACTAGAAGGGTTACCAGAAAAAAAATTAACTTTCACCCTTTAAAAATCGTGCAAACAAATTATTTAAATATCAGCTGCTTTTTTTCGTATCCTTTTCTCACCTGTGTTGTAAGTTGAGCGAAAGGCGGTGTATAATCAGAAGTACTGTTTGATCGGGCAATATATTACTGTTACATGAATAAAATGGAAATGTTGAAAAATAAAAGTATTGAATATAGGAAGCGGTTTCTGAATGTAATAAACATGAGAAACTGGATTGAATGAAACTCACCATTAGTATAGATGAAGAAGAAGATGAAAAAAAATTGTTTTCATTTAAATTGAAACCAGCCCATTTATCCTCACCTTACTCAACTACTGTATATTGTTATGGTTTCCGCCGCGCCGGCGTGCGAGCGATCGCTTTTAACTAATCGCGGCTGCGTGCCCACCAACCGTGGCAATCCGAGTCGCAGCTTTCGGATCAACGCCTAAATCCAGCTACGGGTGTGTTCTTAATCACACCGTAAATCAGCCAAATATTATGTCCGCGCGCAACGGGGTCCAATCGCCGAATTGTCGATTTACCTAAGTATGCGTGCAGACAGAAATGCTGGGGATTTACACCTCAACGGGACCTGCTTGGAAATGAGCCGCTTAAGCAGCTCGCTCCGTTTGCGATTTGCCGAGCGGTGTATAATGCCAGGCCCCGCCACATCCGATTACTTTATCGCCTATTTAAAAGCCCGCTAATATCCCGAATGCAATACGGCAGCTCAATTAAGGGAAAGGACGCAACGAACAGGTCAACATTCGCACAAGGACATTTATTTGTTACACACGTATGCAATCAAACACGAATGCAATCATGCACGTATGCAATCAAACACGTATGCAAGACAAAGAACTACAACCGTTCTATTTATTATGTACACTTATTCCAATTCTACTTAAGGACATGGCGCCACGACATTCATACAAAGAAAAACCCCAGGAAAGGAAAGGGCAAGAACTGGACCTCATGGGGCTTTAATAGTTAACGGAGCTGTGAAGACCGCAGGAGCTCCGAGAGGCCGTGCTGGTTACCTGCCACCTTCGTGGTGACTCGCTGGTTGACCCTCGACGTTTCGTCGACACGGCAGTTGGCGCTGCTCGACTTGGTTGGCCCAAGCCTCGCGGCCTAGTGGTTCGGGCCTAGCCGACGATGCCTCCAGGGAAAGAACGGGACTTTGCTCTTTCGAGAGTTGATGCTCTTTTAAGAACCTGTCCGTTCCTCAGCATTGGCGATCTCTCTCCGGCTTTTTCCACCGACTCGCAGTTCTGCGCGGCACAGCAGGCTTGGCTACGCTCCAAGCTCCGACTGCCCTCCACTGGTCTCAAACCTTGCCGGGCTGCTGGTTTCTTCTGACTCAACGCCAGCTCGACTCCAGACTTCCACTCTCTGCAGCTCCCCGACAGACTCCGAACCCTGACAGACCGCTTGCTTGGCGTTCAGCGCCTTTATATGGGGTCCATGAGTGAGGTCTGATCTTTCACCTCTCACCCTTTACCCCTCGCTGGCTCCGCCCCTTTTGATCCGATTTCATCGCGAAGCTCAGACAGAGAGCGGACGTGGATGAAATCATCAACCACGCGGAAGTTGCAGGAATCATCAGCCGTGGAAAGCGGACGTTGTGGAAATCATCAGCCCCCGCGTCTGTCAGCGAAGATGCCGCTCATCCATGGGATTTGCCGGGGCTGGCGAAAAGATGGCGGCGCAATGGAGATGAAGGTGAGGTGATGTTGTGGTTGCTTTGTGGTGGGGATGGCGTGGTTGTTGAGATAGTGGTTGCGGTTGGCGCTGTGGTGGTTGTGGTTGTTGAAGTAGTGGTTGTGGTTGTTGAAGTAGTGGTTGTTCCAAAATAAAGATAGCAAAAGAATAATGGCTGACTCAAAGATCACAGCCCGGTTTCACGAATAATTCCATTTAGACCTCGGTGGGGAAATCTAATCTGAACATACACTTATCGACATAACTGATATCTGGGAAGCCTGAATGGTGTTCTGTGAATTTCCACAACCGTAACAATATCATAGTGTTCGCAGATTGGGCTTGATTTGTGATATCCCCTATAGGACAACTGTGGACGCACGCAGGCAGGCAAGGATGGACGGGCGCAGGGACTGGATGCAGGGACACCGAGACCGAGCTCCTTTTATATAATAGATTGATATACGACTCATGTAGAAGCATATACTGTACCTATATCACATGCAGGACAAAAACATTAGTCGACATCAATGGATGTTTACTCTGCATGCGCGAAGCGAAAAGCGGGGTTAAGCAATGAATTGACTTTGTCTGTCTGTCAACAAACGTCAGTTTATGATTGAGGAACAACTTAATTGCAATTAAATGTTAAATTTCGAACATGAATGAGAAAACAAACCTGCATTTTACCGTACTTTGGCTCTGAATCCATCCTGATCGCACATGCGCAGAGAGGAGTGAGATAATATTTTTTACTTTGTCCGTCTGTCTGGCATTCAACCAAAATTAAAAATCATTCCAAACAGGAAACTTACTGTTTTGAAGGACGTCATAAAGGACACAAATGACAGGCACAAAAACGAATTTAACGTGACAAATAAGGTGGTGTAAAAGACGCTGCATCAACGGCAGTAAACTTTTGGAAAAGAAAATTATACGACCTTTAAAATCTTTATTTTATTTCCATTGAATTATATACTTAAACACTGGAGAACACAAATCGCCTTTTTGACACTTTCAAAAACCTTTTGTTTAGCAGTACTTGGACAAAATGTTACGGCACATTACATCATTGACTCGACCAATCAAATTTGCTGCTCGGAGACCTCGCCCATGTCCTTGTTTCTCAAGACTGCATGGAGTATGGTGTTCTATGAACTACCTAGTGATACGGATTACAAGAACATTTACAGACAGTGGATAAACACATATGGTATATGGGACTTGAACCTGAACCTGGGTTCCCAGCATCATGAGCCAGTGGTTGATATGAGAACACAACAGGCAAACCCAACCCAGATTTTGATCTCAGTAGTTTTTCTTTTAAACTTGCAAAAGGTAAATAACCATCCAGCTTTGCACTAAAATAATCAATCACAATCGCATCAAGCATGAGGCACACAGTATACAATCAGCATCACAGAAGAGGATAGACGTCTCAGGAAAGCGATCATTAACGGTACTGGTACTGTGAGCGTTCTATCAGGTTAAACCTCGAAATACGCTTCCACAAACACTTTCCACATTCTGTTGACTGCATATATGACAATCATCTCGCAAATGTAAGGCAGTTTACAAGATAAAGTATAATACAATAATTATTGTTTTTAACTAACATTCGACTGTTCCTACAAAAAGGGAAAACTTTTAAGGTGGAATACAACCCCTGATGTCATTTTCCTTGGGAATAAAGACAGATGGATACAAAATTATGGCATGCCTGTTGGGTTTTTCTTTTTCTTTTTTAAACTGCAAATTGACTTGGCGTATTTCAAGTTCCCATGTGAGCACATAGTCCATAGTGCTGGGATCACAAGATCAAATCCCATGTACAGTGGTGTTGGCTTGTCAATTATCTATGTGTTTCATGAACACAAGCATGCTTCTTCGGCCACGAATAACATTGTGATGAAAATGCCTTGGGGTGTAAGGGGATTAATTAATTAGACAGGTATTTCCTTATTGATGCTTGAAGTCATCTTGTAATTACTGCAATTAGCAGTCAGGATCAATCATTTAGAATAGTCCCTCATCTCCCTGCTATCCCTCTAAACATTCATCAATTAAGTGTTCTTTCACTTCCTCTCATTCCCCCCTTTATTCTATTATCAGCACTAGTCCGTGCCCGTACGTACAAAAAAAATAATAATAATAATTAAAAAAAAATTCAAACCGGTTGCCAGAAACAAACATATAGGCCGTTCCTTCATTCTCGCGTGGCCGTACGTGCAAACCAAAAAAAGCAAAACTTTCAAAACAACCACACAGGCCGTTCCTTCGCTCTCGTAAACAATGACTGGATTGGGGCATTGTGTTTATCTATAAATGCGCATAATAAATCGAGAAATTATTAGAACTAGTACGTGCATGTACGTGTGTTGCCGGACGTGCAAAAAAAAAAAAAACAACTTTCAAACCGCGAGCCAGAAACGACAACTACACAGGCCATTCCTTCGCTCTCGCGTGGCCGTACGTGCATGCCCGTACGTGTGTGGCCGTACGTGCAAAACAAAAAAAAAAGAATAATAAAAACTTTCCAACAAACACACAGGCCGTTCCTTCGCTCTCGTAAACGATGACTGGATTGGGGCATTGTGTTTATCTATAAATGCGCATAAGAAATTGAGAAATTATTAGAACTAGTAAGTGCCCGTACGTGTGTGGCCATACGTGCAAAAAAAAAAAAAACTTTCAAACCGCGAACCAGAAACGACAATCACACAGGCCGTTCCTTCGCTCTCGCGTGGCCGTACGCGCGTGGCCACACGTGCAGACCAAAAAAAAAAAAAACTTTCCAACAACCACACAGTCCGTTCCTTCGCTCTCGTAAATGACGACTCGATTGCAGCATTGTGTTTATCTATAAATGCGCATGAGAAATCGAGAAATTATGAGAATACAGTAAGTCATCACTGTCCGGAAGTAGTGCGTGCCCGTACGGAATGTTCACATGCATTCCACGAATTATCGCTTGCATTGAAGTAACAACTGCTGTGATACTTACACACACAGAGTTAATTAAAATCAAGCTTAATTAAAATCAATTAAAATCAAGTTAATTAAAAAACAACAACACACATACAACACCCAGTCACGTGTTACTAAACACAAAAAAAGAGCAGAGCACTCCATCAATGATGTGATTTGATGTTTGTTTTTTTGCTTTCGCAAAATAGAATTATTAAAGCACTCCTCCATTTGACCTTGAGCACCAGCACGGACCCGGAAATGAGCGGTCGTGTCGGAATAAAAACCGGACACATGCCGAGACTCGGGGTCTATTGTGCCCGAGGAAGCCGGTTGCGAAGTCGGCGAAACGTTGCCCGAGACCGGATCTGTTCTTGCTTTTTTACTCAAATTAGCGGAGTTGATCGAGGTTTTACTTTTGGTTGGAAGCGCCTTCTTCTTCTTCAAAAAAAAATAATAATAATATATATGTATGTGTGTATGTATACACACACACACACACACACACACTGCTGGAATTACAGATAGATAACCAGGTGGGGACACAATAAAACTATGACAGAAAAAGGACTCTGCTAGTAATGTGGTTATTCTGTAGCAAATACAGTTTCGTCTATTTCATCTATTTCCTTCTGAACACCAGACACAAAGAAGATGATGAAAATAATGACAAAAGGAGATGGGATGTGGAGCAGGGTAAGGCCTTCCCCCCCCCCCCCCCCCCCGTCTGAGGCGCTCTAGGCTGGACGTGGTCCAATCTGCCAGCAGGGTCTGTCCCACTCTCATCGTGGCAGAGGGGGTAGGAGGTCCTGTTGCACTCCTCGGGTAACGCATGTGGAGGCGAGCTGAGCTGCAGGGGGATCAGATGACAATTGTGGAACCCCAATATGTGCAGACTGCCATAGACTCCAACCTCAGGCTGGCTGGCCAAGACTGACGAAGCAATTGTGCCATTAAAACTCTCTGCAGAACGACCGTGTCAGTCATTTTACGGCCTCTGGCATGTGACATTGCTGATTCCCCATTGTGCCACGTGCTTCGGAATATTATCCTTCGGATCCGATTGGACGCTGGTTCCGGAGCACGTGACATCACAGGTCAGGCCCTGCCTCCAGGCGTGTCATTACATGAGTCATCTACCTATAATTCCAGGTGTGTGTGTGTGTGTGTGTGTGTGTGTGTGTGTGTGTGTGTGTGTGTGTGTGTGTGTGTGTGTGTGTGTGTGTGTGTGTGTGTGTGTGTGTGTGTGTGTGTGTGTGTGTGTGACCGCTGTTTCTCGACAACCACCGGTCCGATCTAACTGAAACTTGCCGATATATTGCTGGGGACGTGAGAATGTGCCTTTTCAAGGTTTGATATTGTTACGTTTGAGGGGGGGGGGGTATGCATTCAAAGGGTAATTAGGATGTTTAATTAGGTATGCCATGCTGTTCGAGTTTACCAGGATCTCGATGTAATAAGTAGTAATTCAGTGGTGATAAGTTGTCTAGTAAATGTTCATTTCATCAAGGGGGAAATGATAAATGTCACGTAATTAGATAGGGACACGGGATAGGGTAAGTGTGTCTGCGTAAACCCCTTTTGGTATTCTCTGAAGACTGGCCGTGACGTCACATGACAGTACAGCGGATGGCTCCGCCCCGTGATCACGATTGGCGGAAGGCGATGGCGGTGGGCCAATAAATGGCTCGATTGGAGGTGACGAGGGCAGAAGGATAAAAAGGTTCTGTTCGGGGTCGAAAAGGAAGAAGAAGAAGAAGATTACAACCAGAACGCTCGTGTTTTTTTGGTGTGGAACCTGTGGCGGCAGAGAGCGTCCTGGTTGCTGTGCTGAGTCGATCATGCTCTTGATCGTGCCTGGGAGCCTTGCCGAGCCTCGCCTTGGTTGGCTCTGGGGTTCTGCTGACTCGGAATACGGGGTCGGGCGGCGGGTGGACCTGCCTCCCTCTCCTGCTCGCGGCTTGGCGCGGGAGCTGGTTCCCTGGCGGCTGTGGGCGGACTTGGGCCAGGACCAGGAGGTCGACAGCACCGCGGTTTCTCCTGCCCCCCTGGCGAGAGCAAGGCCGGCTCATCCGGCGCCGATCCAGGGACAGTTGCGTCCACACCACGGTCCAGCCTGACCACCAGAGATAGCTGCGTTGTGTGTGTGTGTGTGTGTGTGTGTGTGTGTGTGTGTGTGTGTGTGTGTGTGTGTGTGTGTGTGTGTGTGTGTGTGTGTGTGTGTGTGTGTCTGCTTGGCGCCTTAGAGGGATTGAGAACTGTATATTCATTGGAATTGTCTGTGTTTTTCCCCACGCCCGATCCCACACCATCCCGTCGAATCGCCCTGGATCCCTCTTCTTGCCGAGTCTTGTTATTTCTGGTAATTATAAAAAAGGAATAAACATCATCAACTCAGTGAAAAGTGACTCGTGCCACCTTCCTCGTCCCGTTTGCGGCACCGCGATTAGAACCGCCATGTTTGGGTTATAAACAAATAAATCGCCTCCATCGTTTCGGCTCATTCTACGTTGGCGGGACTGTTCAAGTCCCGTGGACGTCACAATATTAATCGGACCAGTGCAATGTGCAAAGTAATGTGATAGTTCTGCAGGAGGCTGCCTTGGTGGGTTCTTTGATTGGTTTAAAGGAGGGAATGATTTTGCTTAGTTTCCAAATATTTCTAGGGACTCGTATACTGTGTTGTTCAAGTTGTTTTAAACATAAATTAAAGATGTCAGGACCGACAGCCTGCAAATTTTGGATGTTTTTGATGACATTTGTTGTTTCTGCAAGAGTGAATGGCGTGATGATGTTGGCGAGTTGGTAGCTGAGTTTGCGTCCAGTAATAATCCTTTCCTCTTTTCTGGGATCCGATGTGACTTGTGCTTGCATGGTGGTCTATGAAGATGTTAGCTTGTTGTTTTCTCTGATGGTATGTTGTCTGTGGTAGTTATGACTGCACGTGAGGGTGCAGTGGCAATGCTGGAGTTCGTGATGCTGTTGATGGTTTTGTACAAGTGTTCGGTATTGGTTGAGTGGTTTAGTGTGCGTAGAAAGGAGTGCCGGTTTTGTGTTTTTTTTCATGAATATTTCCTTGTTACCTCCACCACTGAAGGTGGATGGAGGTTATGTTTTCACCACTGTCTGTTTATCTCTCTGTGAGCAGGCTATCTCAAAAAAAGTTATGGACGGATTCATACGAAATTTGGTGGACAGGTTGGGTGTGTGGCGAGGACAAATTGATTCGATGTTGGTGAAGATCTGAATACGATCTGGATACGAGAATTATTTAATTTTTAAAGTGATTCTTCACCATTGAGAGATAGGGCCAAAAACTATATGTAGCATGATATCTCAAAACGTTATGGATGGTTTATAACAAAACTTGGTGAATTAATTGGGAAGGTGACAACAAGCTGATTCGGTTTTGGTTAAGGTCCAGATGCAGATCTGGCCTTTCAGTGGAATACAAAATGTAAACTGTTTAGCTTAGCTGAGGTATGCGTGCTCCTGAGTGCCATTCCAGTTGATTTCTGTGTTTGAATCCTCTCTACCATGTCTGGTGCTTTGAGTTGTTTCACTGTCTGATGAGGTATGCGATATTTGTTGTGTAGTTTGGTTGTATTTTTTTGATATTGCCCTTTGGAATGTATCTGTGAGCTGCTGTAGTGATTTTATCATATTGAACAGTTTGATGTGGATGTCAATGTTAGTGATGTTGTTAGTGTTGAGTTGTCGGAATTCTTGCTCAGTGTCATGCTTCAAATTGCCTCATATTGCTTTTTCTAACTGGTGAATACCCGAAATCATTCGTGTATAACACGCAGGGCACTTTTCAGATATAATTCTCAGGAAAACACCAGTTTATATGATTAACCTACACCCCTAAAATGAATTCCAGCCCAGAAATGGAAATGTATTGAACTCAAAAGCAGTGTTTTTGGATCTATGAAGAGAGCCATTTTAGATGGTATTTCAATCAACATAAGGGATGATTTCTAACTTGTATGAAACATAATGTGATGAATGTACCAAATAACTCTTACTGAGTGATATGTGACATCTATCAGATTAGCTGAGTAAGAGCTCCTCGTCTTAACTCTCTTGTCTTTCGCGAGTCATTAGCTTATGGTAATTATCAAGCAGTCGATTGTGCTACATTGAAAGTGTTGATCCCCAAGCTTATTTTGGGACTGTGGTGGTGTATACAGTATTTTTTTTAAGTTTTGATAAAAGTTTTAAAAGCAAACTAATGTGTTATAACCGAACAATTTTAATTCTTTAATCAAAACCATTCGTATTCAGAACAAGAATATACGTTCAATGTTGCACAAGATATCCCACAATGGACTGCATTTTTAAGATCGCAGCACCCAGTAATGAAGATTGGTTGTGTGTCAGTGCGAGAAATCCGGAGAAATAGAGCTTTCACTTTAGTTCTTGTGGATAATACACACCCAAAATTTTGATCAGATATTTCTGAGAAAAGGTGCAGCTTATGCACAAGTGATTACGGTTTTTTGTTTGCGTTGTGGTCGAACGCTGTATCTAAGGTAACGATGATCTGAAGGTAGTTGTTGTACAGTTCTCCACGTGACTGTGGTGGAAACCGATGGAGAGCAGAATTTTATGTCTGGTGATGAGTTACTGTAACCAGCTTGATGCGGTGTGTGTATGTGGTGGTCTGGAAACCAACATTGAAGTCTCCTCATATGATGTTGATTGGGAGGGAGCAGTGGTTCTGTAGTTGTGGTGAGTATTTGGTTGGTAAAGTGGGGGATGTGTCTGGTGGTATGCAAATGTTTATAATGTTCGTGTGTTCTTTGTTACCGGTTTTAATTTTGAAAGCTTGAAGTTTGAGTGTGTTGTCTGGTGGTGGAAGTGCTTTTGTGTCTTGAGTGATATCTGTGTATCTAATGGACTTGTGCATGTATGTGATGAGGCATCCATCTCTGGTGTCCGGTCTGTCTGTGTGTATCAGTGTATAGTTGGGGGCGGTCAGTGTTTTGTTTTGCTGGTGTAATTTGGTTTCTTATATGATAGCTATGTGATTGAATGTTGTTTGTGAGAATGAAGTGTTTAGGTTGCAATGCCTTGCTGATAAGGCCATCTTTGAAATATGGTCTGCCCAATAAAGATCACGGCTGAAATTGAGGCCCTCTTCAAGTGGCTGTTTCGAAAGTAGATGAGAGGGTTTGCCAGATTATCCTTTCGGAGAGACAGGGTGACTGTGTGAGATTTGTTGTGGTTCAAACACATTGCAAGTGTTGGACCATATCCTGATCCTATCAAGGTCTGCAGAGAGGGAAGACGCCACTTGCCCGTCTTGCCTGTCTGAAGGATGAAACATGATACGGTAGAGGATGGAATCATCAGCAAAGACATAGGTAGGATTTTCTCGGGGATCAGAAAAATAATTGATGAAGATGAGGTACAAGACTGGGTCCAATATACTGCCTTGGGGTATTCTAACCTTGACAGGGAGAGAAGGTCAGAGGATCCCATTAAGTGCTACACATTGACTCCAGGAGTGGAGGAAGTCAATGATCTAAGAGAGGAGGTGGCCTTAGATGCCATTAGTAGAGAGATTGGAGATCAAAGTGGGGTGCCATACTGAATTAAATGCTCGAGATATGTCCAGAGAAATGGCCCTGATCTCATGTCTGAGATCGAGGACTTCCATCCATTATTAGGAGAGTAGAAGCAGCATGTCCAGGGTAGAATGACCTGGTCTGAAATTGAACCGATGATCTGAGATAAGGCCGTCGGAGAAAAGGTAAGGATTTTGATGTCTACTGCAATGATAGATTCAATGACCTTACTTATAATGGGAAGCACTTTCCAAGGTGAAGTGTTGATCAGATCTACCAGATAATCCGTTATGCATCAATCGATGCCGGTAAAGTGGAACTGAAGGACTCATTCATCAACTTCATTTCACTCGAGGGAAAGACTACAGAAGCAATAATGAATTCAATAATCAACAAGCTTGAAAAAGATGGCCTGGACCTGCACAATTGTGATGGTCAGGAGTATGATAAGTGAAAAGCATTGATTCCAATCTCGATGCGGTTATTGATGAGCTTGATGAACTTAGAGACAGAGTCAGTGAAAATTTGGGTGCCAAAGGTGATGCTGGAACTATTCTTAACAGGATGTCTTACATTTTCACTGCATAGAGTATCTGTATTTTTGGAGCCCTGTACTGAAGGAACTCGATGATGTCCCGGAAAAATCTACAAAAACGTGGTCTTGGGTTGGATCAATGTGCAACAAAACTGAATGTCTCTCATTATCCTTTGGTGAACAAAGGGAAGTCTTAGTTGCTCTGGCTCAAACAAAAGCCGTTAAGTTGTGTTCCGCAATGAGCATCTCAATCGAGCAGAAAATGCCTGGAGAAGAGTCCAATGATTAGGAACTAAAACTGCAAGAACATGTCAGGAGAGAGTACCTGGAGATTAGCGACTGATTTAAAAGTGAAATCAATAAACGATCACAACATCTGAATGACCTCAACCTCCAATTCAAACTTCTTAACATGGAATATCTCTTGAAGGTTGAAAGCGATCAATAAATCACAACAAAATTCATTCCCTTGCTACAGTCTACACCGAGTCAAATACCACCAAATTGCAGAATGAGATCCAACAACTCCACAGTCATAGCAAAAGCTTGAAGAACATCACAGGGAAAGATATCACGGATCGGACATGCTGGATTTACTAGTGAAGTGTGAAGTGGGCCTACACTGAATCCTTGACAAGCTTGACAATTGCGCCGTGCATATTCCTCACAATGTGTGTCCATAGCTAGATGCGAGTAAAGCTTTTCCAAATTTAAACTCATCTAAAGTCCACCATGAGTCCACCAGCTCAGAAACGTGACCATCCATTCAATAAAAATGGAAGTTGCGGATAAAATCAACTACGAGGACGTATTCACGACTTTGCTGCACCAAAGGTCCGGAAAGTACGTATCTGTTGCGACCTGGTGATCAGAACCTTGGGACTGACATCTTGATAAAACTGCTGTACAATGTAGTTTGAATTGTATTTTGTTAGTTTAATTCATGCTTTGTACGATCAATTGAACGCTCAAAAAATGCTATTTTTGTTATTAAACAAATTGCATCATTTTTGCTAAACATGGATTACCCTTTATAAGCAATATAGATTCCCTTTATTGGAAATGGTGCAAGGAAAGGGGGGGGGGGGGAGCAGCATTTTTACCTTCTGATCTACATGACACTTTAGCTCACTACACTCTCTGTTCTCAATTTGCACACTTTATCCAAATTACCCAGATTATCTTAAACCTCTCCTTGACTTCACAAGCGTGCAGATATAACTGTTCACCAAGATGTGTAAGAGCAATTTCTTGATTCCTGAAGCCAGAGCGGTCACAGTATGTGAGTACGTTGAGATGTTGTATCGGGCATGTAATGATCGACTTTACTTCCGGAGCAGTTGTAAGCGGGCAAGGTATCGCCGGCACCCTGGCCAAATTACAAATTCCTGCCCTGCCTGACTGCTGGGAAGGCAATGGCCAAACACAAGCCGATAATTTACATGGATCATTAAAACTCACGAAATCATCCTACAACATTGTGTGTGTGTGTGTGTGTGTGTGTGTGTGTGTGTGTGTGTGTGTGTGTGTGTGTGTGTGTGTGTGTGTGTGTGTGTGTGTGTGTGTGTGTGTGTGTGTGTGTGTGTGTGTGTGTGTGTGTGTGTGTGTGCGTGCATATATATATATATATCTGAAAAGAGTAGGTTGCTCATGAAAAACAAGAAAAAGAACCTCCATCCTTGGCCATAAACGTTAACTTTGAGAAAAAGAGAACTTGTGAAAGCAACTTTAATAACGACCAGGTTTTCCGGCTCTCGGCACAGTCTTCAACGCGTCCTGCATAAGCGAGTCCAGATGTGGCAAAGAGCAGCGGACCCGGATTAGAGAACCAATGGAAGGGAGAGAGAGCCAGGACGCTCGGAATGTGCTGCGTGTACGCCCAGGGCCCGCCAGGCACGGCTCGTGCACAGCACGAACCGCTTTTATGCTTTTACATTCCCTGGGGATAGCGTGTGAGGTCCCACCGTGCGGCCGAGATTAGCATCACAAATCCAATCAAAGAGAGCGCGAAAGTTTCTCTGGCAAGACAGAAAGCACGGGGAGCTCATGTCACATCGGGACGGAAAGCACAGCGCTGCACAGCACAGCACAGCACAGCACAGCTGGATTAACGAAGGCGATACATAGGAATGGAGTTACGAAGAGTTTAGTAAAGACCGGGCTCAACTGTGGGGGAGTGTATGATCCTCTCCTTCAATCACTCACCTCATCACCTCACCAGCCTTTCCACTCAGCTCATCACCTCACCAGCCTTTCCACTCACCTCCTCACCTCACCAGCCTTTCCACTCAGCTCATCACCTCACCAGCCTTTCCACTCAGCTCATCACCTCACCAGCCTTTCCACTCACCTCCTCACCTCACCAGCCTTTCCACTCACCTCATCACCTCACCAGCCTTTCCACTCACCTCATCACCTCACCAGCCTTTCCACTCAGCTCATCACCTCACCAGCCTTTCCACTCACCTCATCACCTCACCAGCCTTTCCACTCACCTCATCACCTCACCACTCAGCTCATCACCTCACCAGCCTTTCCACTCAGCTCATCACCTCACCAGTCTTTCCACTCACCTCATCACCTCACCAGCCTTTCCACTCACCTCATCACCTCACCAGCCTTTCCACTCACCTCATCACCTCACCACTCAGCTCATCACCTCACCAGCCTTTCCACTCACCTCATCACCTCACCAGCCTTTCCACTCACCTCATCACCTCACCAGCCTTTCCACTCACCACTCAGCTCATCACCTCACCAGCCTTTCCACTCAGCTCATCACCTCACCAGTCTTTCCACTCACCTCATCACCTCACCAGCCTTTCCACTCACCTCATCACCTCACCAGCCTTTCCACTCACCTCATCACCTCACCAGCCTTTCCACTCACCTCATCACCTCACCAGCCTTTCCACTCACCACTCAGCTCATCACCTCACCAGCCTTTCCACTCAGCTCATCACCTCACCAGTCTTTCCACTCACCTCATCACCTCACCAGCCTTTCCACTCACCTCATCACCTCACCAGCCTTTCCACTCACCTCATCACCTCACCACTCAGCTCATCACCTCACCAGCCTTTCCACTCAGCTCATCACCTCACCAGCCTTTCCACTCACCTCACCCTTTCCACTCACCCTCTCAGTAATTCCAAACACTCATCTCCTGAGTCCCCTTGTCACCTCCATCACTCCACTTAAACGACATTTCTATCCATACCTCCGAACCCTCCCGACTGTATTGATAACGACCAATACGATCAGGACCGACGTCCATAACGGGTCACGCTGGGCAATGGCGCGAGTTCTGCCCACGTCCGAATATCAAGCAGCGATTTAAGGCCAACACACGTCAATCTCGACTTCACATCCGCAAAATTACATCCCACGGCTCCATTCAGGTCCCACGAGCATCTCCACGCCGCTCTCTCGATGAACTTCTGCAAGTTGAGACGCCATCCATCCACAAGGAAAAGTGAATGGCAGCGGCTCCGAACGACGCTCAGCGTCCATATCGCTACATGAGAGGGACTCACCCGGCTCTTCGTGTCGGACACGGCAGTCCCTGTTCCCAGGAGGGCTCGCGCAGAGCAACGGGAGCTCGCACAGCGCAGAACACGACGGACGCTTCGCAGCGAATTCTTCGATCCGCCTGTAACCCCGCCTCCCCTCTTACTAACCACGCCCACTCTCTTACTAACCCCGCCTCCCCTCTTACTCACCACGCCCACTCTCTTACTAACCCCGCCTCCCCTCTTATTAACCACGCCTCCCCTCCTACTAACCCCGCCTCCCCTCTGACTAACCACGCCCACTCTCTTACTAACCCCGCCTCCCCTCTTATTAACCCCGCCTCCCCTCTTATTAACCACGCCTCCCCTCTTACTAACCACGCCTCCCTCTGACTAACCACGCCCACTCTCTGCATCCGACCCCCTTCTCCTGACCACGCCTCCACGTCATGCACTCCGTGCGTTTCACAAACGACGTTTCTTTATCTCCACGATCCCACCCGTTTTATCATTGATCTCCGTCTCCCACGTCATCTAATGGCTCAATACACATTGTCCGTAACGGGATTCGCCAATACGACTGCCTAACGATGGGTGTCCGTGTCCGTGCAAAAACTCTCATATTCCCTTGTACATAAATAAAGTCAATCTTATCTAAATATATAATGGCGCAAGTGTATGTGATTATGTATATGCATATGTATATATAAATATAAATATAAATATAAATATAAATATATAAATATATATAAATATATATATATATATATGTATTTATGTAATATGTCCACTCTTCCCCCATTGGTGAGGCAGCTGACCTGACGTCACCCACAATTGTAAACTGCTGAAATCCATCCATCCATTGGGACCATACTCTATGTAGAGCGTTGGTGCTGCTTAAACAGTCTCCTTGGCTATTGGGCACAATCCTGGACGGGTCACCACTCCGGCACAGTGTACCAGCATGCTGGCTGCTTGGCACTCATTTTGCCGACCTCGGAAGGATGAACAGTCAGAGTCAACCCCACCTGGTATTAATTCAATAGACAAGGGGAATTTGAACTCAGGATCATATGATCCCAAGCCCACCACCCGAACCATTAAGCCAACACCAGGTATAAACTGAAATACTTAACCAAAAGTACCCAGAGAACCCCAAAGACCCCCGACCCCCATGCCCCCCAAACGCCCAAAAGACCCAAATTACCCCAAGGACCCAAACGACCCTGAAGATCTAAATGACCCCGAGGACACAAAAGACCCAAACAACTCCAAAGACCCAGAAGTCCCGAAATACTATGAAGACCCAAAATACATTTGAAGACCCAAAAGACCCCAAACACACTGAAAAGACCTCGAAGACCCAAAAGGCTATGAAGACCCACAAGACACGAAAGACCCCAAGGACCCAAAAGATCTCGACCTAAAATACCTTGAGGACCCAAAACACCTCATGGGACTATCTGGTTCCCATGGAAATTCTGCATCATGTGAAATGTGACTTCAGATCCACCATCCCCCCTACCAAACCACACACACACACACACACACACACACACACACACACACACACACACACACACACACACACACACACACACACACACACACACACACACACACACACACACACACACACACACACACACACACACACACACACTTCCAAATCCTAAAACTCCCCCTCCAAACTCTGTCCTCTCCCCACCCCCTACCACCACACCCAAACTCTGCACTCCCCTTCCCCTTTCTTGAAATCCTCAAACCCCTCCCAACCCAAAGTCCTCACCTCCCCTCCCCCCACCCACAAATCCATCGATCCCAACTCTGTCCCCTCTCTGCCCCCCCCTCTCCCCCAACATAACTCTGTCATCCTCTCCCCATTTTTTCTTCAAGTCCTCAACTGCCCCAAACCCAAAGTACACAACCCCCTCTCAACCCCAAGTCCTCAACCCCCCCATCCCGACGTTTCAATCCCCCTCTTCCAACTCCATGCACCCCCAGACACTAGTCTGCCCTCCCCTCCCCATTTATTCCCATTGTCAACAACATTACACAAGGAACTTTGGCGCATGAGAAGGCCATTCGGCCTGTCATACTTGTGTTGTCCCTGTCCCTGATTGCGAAGAACAATGTTAAAAGTAAATGAAGACGGACCGTTAAATTCACAATCATTACTTTCATTTCCTCCCTTAACCTTTCTACAATTAACGGACGGTTGTCGCGCCACTCCTCCAGTTCTGGGCCGATTCCATCCATACTTGCTACATAGGATCAGCAGGGCCCAAATTAATGTATGGGGGTGTTTTATCTTTACTGGTGGTAGTGGGGGGGGAGGGGTGAGGACACAAATTCTCTATGTAAATGTGTATCATGTAGCGCCACCTCCACGTTTTCTCAGGTAGTACAAGTCTCCACCATTAACAGTACAGTTGTCTTGTCCCCATGTTTTCCAGTGCAGTGAGGTGTTTTGAATTATAAGCAGTCGGTATGTTTTTGCTTCTTACACATAACTTGGGTTATGTTTTTTTGCCTGTACACCGCACAAATATAGGTATGTTCCAGAACATCAGAACGAACCATGAGGACCCAAAACAGGTACAAGGGGGTAGTGGTGGGGAAGAAAGAGGGTAGCGGTGGGGAACAAAGGGGGGGCATGGAATCAATAATAATTAATTACGTACAATGTGAATAAAAACGAATCTTAAGAAATCTGAGCCTTACACCAGATTCTACCACAGACGAGAAAGGGACAAAACCGGGGTCTCAGCTGCTGGTGCACAAGCAGGCAACTGTGAGGTAAGCAGACGATGGGGACACGAACAGGCAGTGATGGTACACGACAGGATCCAGGGATGACGCACGGGGCAAGACAAAACCGACGAAAGGGCAGGCAGGACAATCCTCTCAGAGCTCCCCTCAGAGACCCCAACTCTCCTTCTCTCCTCTGAATTCACCATTCTCGTCAGCCTTCTCTCCCTTGTGTTCTCCTCAGAAATGCACCATCCTCTGTCTCTCATTCTCCTCAGATGAACCCTTTTTTCCTCAGGACCTCACACTTCACGAACCCCTCAGACTCACAGGATCCCTCTTCGACACACCCCCACTGCCCGATTCAACTTCTCCCTCTTCTCCCT
Source organism: Eptatretus burgeri (assembly GCF_056783735.1). Lineage (NCBI taxonomy): Eukaryota > Metazoa > Chordata > Myxini > Myxiniformes > Myxinidae > Eptatretus > Eptatretus burgeri. The sequence goes on from NC_140972.1 coordinate 46,445,395, forward strand.
GGGAAACGCTCCCCACCCCCAGGCGATCCAAGCTCTACCTGTTGGCGTCTCTCACTCAGCCCGTGGAGGCACTCACAGCTCCGCCCCTCTCTCCCTCTTGCAGTCTCCCAGCGAACCCGGTCGAGGTTTACATAAGGGTTACATGCACAATTTCCTTAACCGTAATCCCTAATTACAACGCAACACTCCCTGCATGGTGCACATACAAACAAGACATCCTTACGCTAACGTGTCCCTACTTATTACATCGAGATTGGCTAACTCTCTGTGCACAGACCATGCTACTGTACACATTCCTATCTGCTGTATGGTAATATCTAACCCCCAAAACACATGTAACAATATGTTTAAGTGCAACACAAAACATTGTTCCTTGTAATTTTAAGACAGGGAGGGGGGGGGGGTCTGGGGTGGACGCATGCGCTGAGCGTGCGTGTCGTGCACGCACACCATCCTCAACATATCCACTTACCCGCCCTCAATTCATTCAAAATACAGTACAGGTATTCATTTTCTCACGAGATCTTTTACCATGCACAGTACAGGTATCCCTTTCTTACTAGATCTTTTACCATGCACAGTACAGGTATTCCCTTTCTTATTAGATCTTTTATCATACACAGTACAGGTGTTCCCTTTCTCACGAGATCTTTACCATACACAGTACAGGTATTCCCTTTCTTACTAGATCTTTTACCATACACAGTACAGGTGTTCCCTTTCTCACGAGATCTTTACCATACACAGTACAGGTATTCCCTTTCTTATTAGATCTTTTACCATGCACAGTACAGGTATTCCCTTTCTTATTAGATCTTTTATCATACACAGTACAGGTGTTCCATTTCTCACGAGATCTTTACCATACACAGTACAGGTATTCCCTTTCTTACTAGATCTTTTACCATACACAGTACAGGTGTTCCCTTTCTCACGAGATCTTTACCATACACAGTACAGGTATTCCCTTTCTTACTAGATCTTTTACCATACACAGTACAGGTATTCCCTTTCTTACTAGATCTTTTACCATACACAGTACAGGTGTTCCCTTTCTTATTAGATCTTTTACCATACACAGTACAGGTATTCCCTTTCTTACTCGGACCTTTACCAAGCACAGTACAGGTATTCCCTTTCTTATTAGATCTTTTACCATACACAGTACAGGTGTTCCCTTTCTTATTAGATCTTTTACCATACACAGTACAGGTATTCCCTTTCTTATTAGATCTTTTACCATACACAGTACAGGTGTTCCCTTTCTCACGAGATCTTTACCATACACAGTACAGGTATTCCCTTTCTTATTAGATCTTTTACCATGCACAGTACAGGTATTCCCTTTCTTATTAGATCTTTTATCATACACAGTACAGGTGTTCCATTTCTCACGAGATCTTTACCATACACAGTACAGGTATTCCCTTTCTTACTAGATCTTTTACCATACACAGTACAGGTGTTCCCTTTCTCACGAGATCTTTACCATACACAGTACAGGTATTCCCTTTCTTACTAGATCTTTTACCATACACAGTACAGGTATTCCCTTTCTTACTAGATCTTTTACCATACACAGTACAGGTGTTCCCTTTCTTATTAGATCTTTTACCATACACAGTACAGGTATTCCCTTTCTTACTCGGACCTTTACCAAGCACAGTACAGGTATTCCCTTTCTTATTAGATCTTTTACCATACACAGTACAGGTGTTCCCTTTCTTATTAGATCTTTTACCATACACAGTACAGGTATTCCCTTTCTTATTAGATCTTTTACCATACACAGTACAGGTATTCCCTTTCTTATTAGATCTTTTACCATACACAGTACAGGTATTCCCTTTCTTACTCGGACCTTTACCAAGCACAGTACAGGTATTCCCTTTCTTATTAGATCTTTTACCATACACAGTACAGGTATTCCCTTTCTTACTCGGACCTTTACCAAGCACAGTACAGGTACTTTTATGGTGCATTTCATTATCTTGTATTGAAACAGGTGAGTAAACTAAACTTAGAACCTGTTCCTCTTCCATTACACCCAAGCCTTTGTCATTGTGATATACAATGACATCATGTTGTTGGCCCATTCATTATAATAATGAAAACCATGCTTGACATTTGCAATTTTCACTCCAGCATGTCTGGATCACCTTCGCCATTTCAAGCACCACCACTGATTCTGATGATCGAGGTCTGTCAGGTTGTAGCTCTGCTCGGTAACTTGAGGCGCCATATTGTTTCTCGGCATAATGCATGTTATCACTACATTGATAATTGCTACATTCTATATTGATAATGTAGGCTGGTAGCCTGTATGATATAGGTGAGACGTATGTGCACACACCTTTCAGCTGTCTCGCTTGGGTTCCAATCTCGACCCATCTAATAAACTTGTCACCTGACGCTCACCTGCATGCAGGGTGACCCATCAATGTGTGCACCATTCCTCGGATGGATGTGAAGCCGGTAGAAGTAGATCTGTTTGCGATCAGTAACTGGTGCATTCTAAGACCCAATGATCTCGTCCACATGCAGTACCAGCAAGTTATCACTTTAAACCTGAACTAATTACAAATTGCTGCCTAAACTATGGACAGCAAGTGTTCTGGTCTTCTTGGCTATCCCTTGACACCAGGTTGTACTGCTTATTATCTCAGAGAGTGGTTGTCTTGGCAGCAGCTCCTACATTATAAACAAATTCTTGTTCCCAGACCATCTGCATGTCACATGGTACATGGTGTGCCTCGGGCTATAAATAAGGTCTGGTCTGGCCTATGATAGTCATACCAAAGACATAGATCCCAAACACGTGCAACACCTAACAGGCAAATGGCAAATGCAGTGCACTGTTACCTTTACTAGAAGCACCTGCTCCTCTGGGAGTGGCCAGGCAGGTCATGCATAGGCAGATTCATGAGGGAATGCTGGAGGTCGGGACCCACCCTTTAGGGGAAATGAAAAAAAAATCACGATGAAATCCCCAAAAAGGCAAAAAAAAAACCCCAAAAAAAAATATATATATATAAATGTACGTACATGATCGAGGCTCATGGAAGAGCTATAGCAGAATATAAGGGAACAAAATGGCAAGGGGAAAACAGCAACAGCAGAATATAAGTGAGAATGATATCAAATCAAGAGGAGGGGGAAATTAAGGCCACAAGAGAGGATGAACAAGCTGCACACTAGCTGAACTAGAACGGTACTCGGAAGAGCGCATACCCCTGCCAGGCTGAACAGTTTACGTTTTGTATCTCACTGATAGGCTGGACCTGGATTCGGATCTTCACCAAAATCGAATCAATTCGTCCTTGTCACACACCCAACCTGTTCACTAAGTTTCGTCCGAATTTATCCATAACTCTTTGAGATTATATACTCACAGACAGACAAACAAACAAACAAACAAACAGGGGTGAATACATAACCTCTGTCCACCTTTGATTATGGAGATAATGAAGCACAGCAAGAAGAGGAATGGGAAGGAAGGGATGAAACAGAAAATATACAAACCAACTGACAACTAGCAAACAAAAAGAGGTGAGGGAGAGGAGTGGGTGGGGGGAGGGGCGCGGGGTGGATCACAATAAACTGGAAAATGGGAGTGCTTGGGAATGGGGTCATTTGGGGTAGAGGAGATCGTGAGTAGAGATGAGGGATGAATAGCTGTCTTCAAGCCCTGGAAGCAAGAATGGGATGGAACAAAATGGGGAAGTTGGTTCCACAGGCAAGAGAAAAGAGGAACAAATGAGTGTATGTGAGCAGTGAGCAGTGAGCCTGGATTTGGGGACTATATCAAGAAGAGGGTTACTGGCAGACAATGTGCACGTTGCAGAAACCTGGGAGGGACAGAGCAAGAGAGGGCAGAGGGTGCAAGATCAAAAAGGAAGCATAGAGTACAGAGAGACCACAAACCTGGCTGCAAATCGAAAGAAACTATCTTAAACACTCAGCTTTGTCGTGGAAGATCCCAATTAATTTTAGGGCCTTGCATTCCATGACATCAAGAATGGCAAGACCTGAGGCAGGGCCCAAAAGGGAGAGCAGTACTCCATTAAGCTGCAAACGAAGGCCTGGTAGGTTATCAAAAGTTCAGATTAGCAAAGGAAAGACCTTGCATAATGAAGGTTGACGCCCGGAAGATGGCTGGCTTTAGAAGCCAACATTGAAATGTGATTTTCCAAAGAAATATCATGGCTGATAGTGAGACACACAAGTTTGAATGATTGAACTTCTTCAAGAGGATTGTTAAGAGAGTAGATCGGAGGGTGTGTCATATGGTCCAATCGGAGAGGGGGGGAGGGGGAGAGAGAGAGAGAGAGAGAGAGAGAGAGAGGGAGAGGGAGAGGGAGAGAGAGAGAGAGAGAGAGAGAGAGAGAGAGAGAGAGAGAGAGAGAGAGAGAGAGAGAGAGAGAGAGAGAGAGAGAGAGAGAGAGAGAGAGAGAGAGAGAGAGAGAGAGAGATTTGTAGGATTGAAAGACATATTCCAAGTGTTTGACGAGCTTGTGATTTTGTCAGGGTCTGAAGAGAGGGAAAAGAGGCTGCAGCCTGCCTGCCTGAAGGATGATGGATGTCATGACAGAGGGTGTTATTGTCAGCAAATAGATAAAGGGGATTTTCAGGAGAGTTAGACAGATGGTTGATGAAGGTTACGACTAGGACTGGATCCAGAACAGCCTTGACAGGGAGAGGAGATTAAAGGGTTCTGTTGAGTGCCACACATTGCCTACGTGAGTGGAGGAAGTCAGTAAGCCATGTGTGTAGTTGGCCTTGGATGCCATAGGCAGAGAGTTTGGAGAGCAAAGTGGGATGTCAGACTGATATGTCAGGATAGTGCTTCACAGGCTGGGCAATGCATCAAAAAGTATGCTATCTGTTGAAAGGGACATTAAAGTTGGGGAACAGTCTTCCATCATTGAAGACCACTACAAGTTAAAGAACCCATTGTGATTTGGTTTTTTTCAACAAAGAATAGGCAGGTCATTGTTGCCGACATCCTGGTTAAGTTCTAAATTCCTGCCCCAAGTTGCTCCACAAAGTTAACCAGGAGTTGGCGCTCTGGGACCCTATAACCCACAATGTTTCAATGGTCATTGACAGAACCTGAAACGTGGCCAGGATAAGTCACAACAATAATAACAACAACGCACACATCGATGATAATGACAGCGGGAGCGGCAACAAGGGCAGCAGCAACAACATCAAAGCTTCATTGTATCCTGGTGTATCAGCAGAACAGTCAAAAAGTCAGAGATTCAATTTACACAGGAGAATATGAGAAGGCAAAAAATTGCGCCTGGAGCTAGCATATTGTATGGCAGCACAAAAGAGCAGTCTGTCACCAGGGATTATTCCTGAAAGACAACACCACTGAGCGGGCACTGAACGTGAACAAAATAGTCCAACCACGAGCAAGTATTCATCAACAGTGAACTGTGGTTCACATCAGACAACACATCCAATTGAACATGTTTGGATTAACCTACACCTTAGTCTCAAGATGTGCTCCAAAGTATGCTCCATCATATTTGAACCCAACCGCCCATAACACATCCAAGCCTGTCGCAACGGGAGGAGAAGGGGGGGGGGGGTCCATTTACCACCCCTCCAAGGATAGCCAGAATTTTTGGCTCCTTTAATTTCTCAAAGGCTTATGGCTTAAAAATACTTTTTACTTCACATTAAAACTTTGAAAATATTTTTACTATGTCAAAAAATCAAGGTCTTGAAAAACAATCATCCTTCATAGGATGTGTGCACACCTGAGAAGGCTAGAACATATTATCATGAACTAGTGGGGTACCGAGTACCCAGCATTGCCCGGTGTTGTTCTAATCCTGTTGGGATTTTGAAAAAAATCAAATTTTGTTTTTATTCCTATTTTTTGTGGGGGCCTGAAGCACTTCCCTACAACCACTAAAGAATGGGGTCGGGGATCATTTAACATTACCTTTCACTTAGCAACAAAGGCTTAGGCACAAAAGAGTGATTTTTTAAAAATCCAACTTTATTTTCAATTTTTGGGGGCTTAAAACACTCCCCGACACTCAATGATGAATGAACCTCTGAAAGTTTGACGAAGATCCCTTTGGCCCTCTCTGAAAAAAATGGCGTATAGGATTACATAAATAAATCGACTCCTCCCATTCTCTTCTTCCTGAAGAAGCTGCATAAAGCAACCATGAAAGATCTACCCAAGGTAGGCCCTTTGCTGTTTCAAAACCCTTCCCAGAGTTCCTCCACAGCTGTAAAGACATTTACAAATAGTACACACATGAGAATCCCAATGCTACACACACCCTCAGCTGCTGGACTGGTTTCATGACTTCTTGGTGACTCCTCAGTGACAGTGCAGAAAGAAATGCAAACCAACGAGGCTCCCAAGCATGTACCATGTGTAAACACCAAAATAAGTCAATATATAAATAAAAACGAAGACCCACCCACATGTCTCACCTGTGAATGGAGGGGATAACTAATCAGCCCTCACCTAATCAATTAAACCCAGGTGGCTAGGATTATATAAATAAATTGACTCCTGCCATGCTCTTCCAGCTGAAGAAGCTGCATAAAGCAACCATGAAAGACCTGAGGTGGGTATGTTGCATCGGGGATAACTTGGGGAATGTATACGTGCCTGATATTTTTTATGTAATTGCTGATGTTACCTTTTCTTGCTTTCCTGACATTTCTAGTATGATTATAATTGTGTATTTTCCTACCATTTCTCACCTTGTTCGCTGCAATTAAACCTGTGTGGTATAAATAACTGTGTGTTGACTTATCCTGCTCAGGTTTGGTTGGAGATAGCGCTCCTGGGGGGTAAATTCCCGCTTCGCCAAAGCAGTTAATTAGTCTTTGACAGACAATAGGGTGCAGCATGTAACACTGGTTTGCTCGGTCAATTGACATCTGTTGTGCGGCTGCTGGCACGGTTCACCATCTGCTTCAGTCATCTCACAGGTATGATAAAAGGACACTGGGCATGAGGATCCGATCAGAGGTGGGTGTTGCAAATGGCATCCATGGTCTTTTTACCAATGCGCCAGCAATTCACAGTTATCCAAGGTGACGTCCATCACAATATTGTTGCAGGTCTGCAAACTGCATGCCTCTAAGGCAAAAGCACCCAACATACAGTGATCCCCAGGTAGTTATTTAATTAGTCTTTATGTAGTTCGTTCTCCCCTCATGTCTAGTGGGTTAATGGGACGAAGTGCATTGCGTAGATCTCGTAGTTAGGTCTAATAAATATCTCTGATTCATACTCTGATTCCTCCTCTAACCCTTTCCTTTTAGCCATAGTACATAACAAGCATGCAGGCACACACGTCATTCCATAAGCAATTGTTTAAAAGCACAACGCGTTGCCTCCCATGGCTCGGATCATCCACATCCCTGGTGCACATGACAACCCGCACATGGGAATCGCGCGCCATTATTTCATTCAAATCTGCATGCCAATTCCCAACCAGCACCACTCCTTACTCCGCAACTCGCTCACCAAATCTCACCACATTGACTACAAACGCCTCCCACACACGGGAAAAATATTTGCACATCCCCTCATACCTTTGCATCGCTAGAATTCGCCACTCCATTTTGAGGAGCACCGCACGGCATCAGATTGTCCTCGACGCCGCGCAATGCTCGACCACGCAACAGACGCTAATAGTTCCACTGCGTCTCAACAGGATTGTCCCGGGTGAGCGTACAGAATTGATACAGCCCTCATCCAGTCGCCAGACCATGGCAAGACCGGGGGCAATGAGGAGGGTCACGAGAAGGGCTTTTTTGACTGACTTGCAATCCCATTTTCCTCTGGCACGACACCACACCCCTCACATCGCCGACATAGCACCTCTTCACTCCCACACCGTAGACACCAGTATATTTCCCACTACCTCTCCCTAAGGGTCCTGGGCCACATTGGTCAGCCGACCATGCCAGGTATTTTGAGGCTGCTCATCCTCACCTTTCTCTTTCTTTCTTGGCTCTCTAACTTTCCTTGGGTGTGTGTGTGGGTGTGTGATGGCACCTGTCCGAGAGTAAATAAGATTGTAGAAGATAGTCAGGATAATCCTGCTCTGTGTGTTTTTGTAAGGTGTTGTCTTTTGCCGCACCCCACAAATTCCTTGCTATCCCCTGCTGTACATAAAATATTGTTGCGGGGCCAGACGTCGGCCACGAGCCTGACCGCGAGATGAAGCTGCAGCGTCGGCTCGACTGATCGCCCGGAATTTAGGTCATCACTCCGGAGAAGTCCGGAGCTGACGGGTCCTGACTGGACCGAAGATCGCCAACAGGTCACCCGCGTGGAATATGGTGAATAGCCAAATTTCTATATGCCTAAGTATCCACGCGGGGAATCTACCGAGGAAATTCACCCTCGATGGATCTCGTACGGAAACGAGCCGCTTTGCGCGCTCGTTCCGTGTGCGATCCGAGCGGTTTAATCGCCAAGAACCGTCGGTGCAAATGTTTCTTTGCGGCCGTAACAGCTTTTACTAATTCACAAACACGCAGCACGCTCAGCCAATGAAGGAATGGACACGAACGAGCTGAAACATTCAACAAATGGGGATATTTGTTGAAAAGTAACGGAGAAATGAAGGGAAGCACGCAAGAAGTGGAGCTATAAACCGATTATAATTATTATTATTATTATTATTATTATTATTAAGCACGTAAATACAGGCAAAAACACTTATACATTAACCTACTTATCAGACGGGCCCACGGACACACACACGCACACACACCCAAAGAATCAGACCAATGGTCTTTATTCGGATCTTCAGATCGGAGGGACAGGCGGGCTGAAGACCAGGGTCTCACTTGGACCTGTCCGCCTCGTGAGGTCTTCAAGTCGGTCGGTCCGGCGGGAGGTGAGACGAACCCGGCCTCCTTGACTCCGGTCGGCGCCCGTCCTGGCCACCAAACATCGACCCAGTTTCCTCCAGAGACGACATGCAACCCTTCCGGCTCCGGCGGCGGATGGTCTTTCTCAAGCTCAATCTTCAGGAAGAGGAGGAAGAAGACGCTCAAGATGACCACGACAAGACCAGCCCAGACCTCTCTCTGCGAGGCTCCTCTGTTCCTTCTTTATACTCTCCGGCGCACGCGACCCCTCCCCCACTCGGCACGCTCCCCAGCGCATCGGTGGGTGGGGGCTTTGCCCTTTTCCCCACTGAGAGCACGGAGAATCCTGGGGCTGTTCTCTCCTCTGCAGCACTGCCACAACGCAACGGTCATTTCTGTTGTCGTACCCCTCCCACTCGGTCCGCGGAGAATCTCGGGGCTGTTCTCTTCTCTGCAGCACTGCCACAACAGAACAGTCGTTTTGTTGCTGTCGTTGCGGAAGATCAGGTTTTCCAATAAAGGGAAATCCTAACTATAAAAATAAATCACAGTGCATGGACATTTATTTACCGATTAGACAAAGGAAGGGAAGCAATATATAAAACACATACTTACCAGTATAACTAATCTATAGGACCTGAATGTTGTGTGCTATAGGTTTCCAAATTCTTAACAATATAACTCCATTCAATGTGCCACATACTTTTCCTCACTTGATTGTAAATAAATGCTTTGTATAGAAATGTTCTCAGTTCGTTTTCATGTTTTCCTCCATTGGTCCAGCATGGCCAGCACCCTACTTCAGCCGGGATGTTATTCCCCAACGATCTGCTTCCTCGCTGGTACGTGCTTGGCAGTTCCACTCAGCTGCATCTGATCTGGTGAGGTGCGGTTTGAGCAACTGTGTATCGAGGGCGTGTTCCCCGGTAATTAAATCGCGTGACTTTTAGGTAAACAGTATAAATTAGATTGAGGACTCTAAATCACAAGGTCAAGTTATTGGCGCTCGTGGTCGATTAGTGACCCACCACGCCATGAAGTTATTCATGAGCGACAGCCTGCGATTCTGGAGAGTCTGGTGGGAACCCAATGTAGTTCACCCTCGTGGTCTTCGCCCCCTACCCTGGGTCCGCAACAATATATATATATATATATATATATATATATATATATATATATATATATATATATATATATATATATATATCGAGTGCAGCCTGTGGCTGCTGGTTGCATCATTGGTTGGGATGCGGCGATGCCGCTGATGCAGTGCCCCCTTACCAGAACACTGGTACTCATTTTGCTGACCTCGGAAGGATGACAGGCTGAGTCATCCTCCTGGTGTGTATTGATTCAGCGGCCAACGGGACTTGAACTCAGGACTCTAGGATCCCAAGCCAACTCCCTAACCACTAAGCCAGCACCAGGCTCCAACAATATATACAGTGCCTCCATAAAGTCTACACCCTCTTTCAAAAATTTCACCATTTGTTGCCTTATAGCCTTGAATTAAATTGCATAAAATCAGACTTTTCCCACCTTTATTTACCCATCGTCACTTAAAAGTGAAAAACAAGTGTTACAAGTTTCAGAAAATTAATCTATACTAATAAGTGTGTGTGTGTGTGTGTGTGTGTGTGTGTGTGTGTGTGTGTGTGTGTGTGTGTGTGTGTGTGTGTGTGTGTGTGTGTGTGTGTGTGTGTGTGTGTGTGTGTGTGTGTGTGTGTGTGTGTGTCAGAGTGTCTCCTCCATAACTCCAAAAGCATGAAACATCGCAGCTTGAAACTTTTGCATTCATACTAAGAAATCTCCAAGAAAGTGCACGAGTGACAAGTCTGAAGACGACGATGGTTCACAATATAGATTTGATGTATTTGTTGTTCACGATGTATTTGACGATGTAGATTGTTTCAGAAGTCAAGGATGAGACAATGTGATAATGTTTGACCAAGTTATAAAAATGATCAACATGATGTGGTACGAGTGACAGGTTATTAGCTGCAAAATGTCGAAAACCCGGTTTCGTTCAACAACTTTAAAAATTTGACCTTTGCATAACCTTTAAAGGTCACAAAACAATGTTGTGGACATTAAAATAAGGAAACAGGATACGTGCTATAGCTTATTGGAGTTAGTTCGTCGAAGAAGGTCGAAAACCCGGTTCAATTCCCACAACTTTGAAAATTTGAAATCGGCTCCCCCCTAAAAACACGTTTTTTGGGCGTGGCTCCGCCCACAATGGGCGCACCATTCCCATTTTCAGGAAAACACAACTAGATCATGATATAAACCTCCCACCAAAATTTTGTCAGGATCGGATCAAAACCCACGGAGATATGCTCGGGACAGACAGACAGACAGACAGACAGACAGACAGACACACAACAATAACGAATATAGTGGTCACTTATTTTTTGTGAACCAAAAATTGGGTGTTTGGGCCAATTATAACACCCCTTTTGAAGATAATTAATGGCCTTATTTAATTATATCCTTTATCAGGCGCATCCTCGGTCACCACTCTCTTTGGGGTCTGAAAGGTGTATCCGAGGTACCATCACTGGGGACTGAAGCCGCCATGTTTTTTTGGCCTGCTCAACCATGCCCTGACTTGGAACAGGCTGCAACGATTTCTTCACGATAAAGTTATTCCTTTCACTTTCCTCACTCATATTGTCGAATGCCTGTTCATCATAGCTACAAATGGCTGTATACATTGCTTTTGTAAGTATTATCGTTTACAAATTAGGAGCTTGGAGCGACTTCATGCATTATATAACTTGATTTTCCACGATCTACTCTCACGGACTAATTAAAGTATATCATCGAAATATTATTTTGGTTTTGAGGATCGGATGTTGTCCGCACTAAATAAGTTTCGAAATCTGTTGTGAAATCTGAAATTTAAAGAAATTACGAGTCTTATAAATAAGCCAGTATACCTATTTACTTTAAACAAGCAATGCTATGTTCTCTCCTTCTCCATACATTCATAAGAAAATGTGAAATTTCCAAACCATTAAACTTAACTTTTTCTACTGTTTGGAGAATTATATTGAGTGAATAAAAATTTAGGAAGGTGCTAAAATTCACCAGCTTCATTGAGCTATATGATTTAATGCATTCACTACTCGACCTCACGCCCTGTCCTCCAGAGGAACTGTCTATCCAGAGCATCTGCCAGATCTATGTATATGTTTTTGGAGATTTAGTGAGGTGCTCTACAAGAAATCAAAGCAAATCTTGTGAAAACAGACGTTTTAAAAATAAGTTATAAGGTTTGCGTGGACTCCGAACCGATGTACCACGTGACACATCTACAGACGAGCAGGCAACATGGAGGACTTTCTGCAATGTTTATTTCACGGGCGATTAAACTTTGCGATGTCTTCAAGGTTATTCTGCATTAAGCAGTAATTCTTTTGTGGATGAAGTCATAATTTAGACAAGTTCATTATTTCATTAACTGCTGCGTGCATGGTGAAGACCAGCTTTAAAGTTAAAGGGATCCTATATGGTATGCAGCAATAGCCTGGCCAAGCATTCCTTATAAACCATTTATTTTGAGTGCTTGTATGAGTGCATAAGCCACTTGCAAAGCGCCCATTGGGGATAGCGGTACCGCGCTACATCATTCTGAGTGAATCGTTCACTCATTGTGGACACTTTTGCTGTGCTCAATCACCCTGAGCAAGTGGTTCGTGCCACGTCACCCTGAGCGAAGGTTTGTGCTCTGTCTCCCAGAGCGAGTGGTTCGTGCTCCGTCACCCAGATTGAGTGGTTCGTGCTGCGTCATCCTGAGTGAGTGATTCGTGCTCTGTCATTCTGAGTGAGTTTTTGTGAAATAACACCCAATTTCCATGCTGTTTGCTATATTAATGTGTTTTCTAAATTACCCAGCCAATTTTTTTTTTCCACCTGTCCAATGCAGCTGTATATAAATATTAATGTTTGTGAACATATCCCTTAAAAAAATCAATAAGAATGCAACATTGTTTTTCGGTGAAAGCTACGCAAAGTTTTTGGGTTGTATACAATAAGTACTGCAGTTGGTAATCGAACTGACTCCAACCTGCTGAGTCCAGAAAAATTACCAATATCAAGCGTGTGTGTGTGTGTGTTGTTCATAAACCATAACATTTTCTCTGCTAACTTTCTTCTCCCTCTTTTTTTTTTTTCTCTCTCTCTCTCCCTCTCCCTCTCCCTCTCCCTCTCCCTCTCCCTCTCCCTCTCCCTCCATCTCTATCCAGACGGTGTTTGTCTCGGTTCGCGTCAGGACAGTGTTTGTCTCCGGGCGGTGTTTGTCCCAGGACGCTTCCAGGCGATATTTCTCCCCAGACGCGTCCGGTAGTGTTTGTCCCCAGACATATACAGGAGGTGTTTTTCCCTGCACGCGTCTGGGCGGTGTTTCTGCACAGACGCATCCAGGCGGTGTTTCTCCACAGATGCGTCTGGGCGGTGTTTGTCCCCAGACACATCCGGGCGGTGTTTGTCCCAGGACGAGCCAGGCTGTGTTTGTACCAGGACACGTCCGAGCGGTGTTTGTCCCTGGACGCGTTCAGGAGGTGTTTGTCCCCAGACACATCTGGACAGTGTTTCTTCTCAGATAATCCGTATGGGTCTTGTTTGTCCCCGGAGACATCCGGGTTGTATTTGTTCCTGGACGCATTCGGGAGGTGTTTGTCCCCAGACAAACACTGCCCGGACCCGGACGCCAGGCGGTGTTTGTCCCCGGATGCATCCAGGTGGTGTTTGTCCATGGACATGTCCGGACGGTGTTTGTTCCTGGACGCAATGAGGTGGTACTTGTCCCCAGACGCGTCTGGGAGGTGTTCTTCCCCAGATGCGTCCGTGTGGTATTTGTCTCTGGATGCGTCCAGGTGGTGTTTGTCTCCAGCCGCATCCAGGCGGTGCTTGTCCCAGGATGCGTCCGGGCAGTGTTTGTTCCTAGACGAGTTCGGGATGTTTGTCCCCGGACGCATCCGGGTGGTGTTTGTCCCCTGACGCATCCGGGTGGTGTTTGTCCCCTGACGCATCCGGGTGGTGTTTGTCCCCTGACGCATCCGGGTGGTGTTTGTCCCCTGATGCGTACATGTGGTGTTTGTCTCGAGACGCGTCTGGGCAGTGTTTGTCTCCGGACACGTCCAGGTGGTGTTTGTCTCCAGAAGCATTGTGGCAGTGTTGGTCTACGGACGCATCCAGGCGATATATACGTCCAGACGGGAGATTGTCTCCGGACTTGTCTGGATAGGAGTTTGTCTCCGGACAGGAGTATGTCTTCGGATGTGTCCAGATGGGAGTTTGTCTTCTGATGTGTCCGAGCGGTGTTTGTCTCCGGATGCGTCCAGATGGGAGTTTGTCTTCGGATGTGTCCGAGTGGTGTTTGTGTTCGGACGGCTTGGCTCCAGATGCGTCTGGCGGGTTTTGTCTTCGGATGTGTCCAGGCGGTGTTTTCTCTGGGCTGTGTTTGTAGTATGACCGGTAGAAAATGGATTTCAGACATTATTTTGTTTCCATCTTCACTGTTATTCTCTGCAGAATCATTTTGATGAAACAGTATGAAACGCTCCATCACACGTCTGCCTTCCCTTCCTCTCACCTCACACTGTCTTCTTTCCCCCCACCACTCTGCGATCCCCCACCCCTCCTTGCTCCCCCTCCCTCCTCTCTCCTTCCTCTACACCTCTTCACTCTCCCGATCTCTCTCCCTCTTCTTCTTCCTCCTCCCCCCTTTAGTATTCTCATCAGCGAAGCGAGGGGTGGTATTTGCTCGTTAAAAATACAAAACTAGAATATCTTGGTTGGATAAATGTCCACCCCCCTTATAATAACAATTGTAAAGTAGCTCAGGTGTAACCAATCACCTTCAAAATCACACACCAAGTTAATTGGCCTCCACCTGTGATAAATTGTGGTGATTCGGATTATTTCAGAATAAAATCAGCTGTTCCTGTAGGTTGCAGGGTGGTGCATTTCACAGCAAAGACCCAACCATGATCACCCAGGAGCTTTCAAAAGACATCTGGGATAAAGACCTCTGGTACATGAGGAAGATTCAGTGAGGTATTTACTCCACCTAATGCCCACAAGGTCATAACAAATGTGGTACATCAAGGCAAGATGGTTTTGGAGTCATCTACTCTCCAAGGTGGGCCATTGTAGCTCTTCAAGCATGGCCATGACACTGCTGGTACGACCATAGTTGCCAATGGTGTACCGAGCACCTCTATGCTGGACCATCCCGAGCTTGTTGATGTTACGCCGAGTGTGACGATCCCATGCTGTTGCAGCCTATTCCATGACTGGTCAGATGTAAGTTGTGAATGTGGTCTTCTTAATTCTACGGTTGCATCAGCTGAAGTTTTGACTCAGGAAGGCATTGGTGGAGTTTGCTGTCTTGACAGTTGCACCCACATGGGTGTTGAAATTCAGCTTTGAATCGATGGAGACACCAAGGTATTTGGCAGAGTTAACCTCTTCAAGGGAGTGGTCATGAACATTATAGGATTGGTGGGTGGGCTTCCACTTGTTGGTGAT
Organism: Eptatretus burgeri; assembly: GCF_056783735.1. Taxonomy (NCBI): domain Eukaryota; kingdom Metazoa; phylum Chordata; class Myxini; order Myxiniformes; family Myxinidae; genus Eptatretus; species Eptatretus burgeri. Next base: position 46,460,803 of record NC_140972.1, read on the forward strand.
GTGGATCACCTAGCATTTCGATGAGTGAAACTCCATCAACCACTTCCTTTCCCACTCCTGTAACATGTCAAGATCCATCTGCAGACGAGTGCAGTCCTGGGCAGATGTAATACACCGGTAAAAGATGCAGTCATCTGCAAAGAGATGTGGTGTGGAGCTTGAGATACTTTCTGCAAGATCCTTAATAAAGAACAGGAAAAGAAGCAGGCCGAGCACACTACCCTGAGGAACTCCGGATGGTACTTGGGCTTCAGAGCTAAGTTGGCCATCAATCAAGACTTGCTGGGTGCGGTTATGGAGAAGTTTTTTTATCCACTCTAAAGTGGTCTCGAAGTCTGTAAAACTCCGCCTTAAACAAAAGTCTTCGGTGGGACACCTTGTGGAAGGCTTTTATGAAGTCCAGCAAGATGAGGTCTATTTGTCCTTTCTCTTCTATTCATCTTGCAAGGTCATCTATGTTGAGGATCAATTGTGTATCGCAGGATCTACGTTTCCTTAAGCCATGCTGTGTGTCTGTTAGTATCTGATGGTCAACAAGACGATGTATGATGGCACAATGTACGACATGCTCACACAGCTTGCAAAGGACAGATGTAAGGAGATAGGCCGATAATTTGAAGCAGATGATCGGCAGCCCTTCTTGAAGATGGGGACGATGGTTGCTTTCTTCCAAGAAGATGGTTCACTGTCCTGATTCAGGGATGCCTGGAAGAGTAAGGTGACTGCAGGTGAGACTTCTTCAGCCGTTTCCTTCAGCAGTTTTGCATCGATACCTTCAGGCTCACCCAGCATAGATACTTCATGCGGTTTAAGATTTTTGAGAAGCTTGGTTACTACTTCGCAACCTATGTTGGCTTGATTTTTAGAGTAAACAAATATGTGAAAAGTTTGAGTGTGCAGGGTGGGTGTTACATTGAGTGAGCGTGAGCTTCATCTCAAAGTTGAAAATAAATCGAAGACATCATCAGCCACAAAAAATATTTATAAGCCAAGCTGATAATCTTATGACTAAAAGGAGAATTAGAAAATATGACTTGTTTGCCTGTGTTCTCAAGGGGTCATCCAACCAGTGCCTTTGAATGAATCAGCCAGTGGAACACTGCATCAGGAGCCAAAGGCAACTGGACAGCAGTGCATCACGAAGGCGTTTCCTCTTGCACAGCAGTTGCACGGCCAGCTAGCTATGTTATTCCACGCCCTTTCATGTCTCCAAGACAGGCAATTCTCCTGCAGCTGCTGGGTTTACATATCACAAATTGCTGCTATAATTACGTATTCTTTGTGCTGAATATGTACCGTTTTGGTGAAATCTAACTATTGACAATATAGCTGAGTAAAACCCTTCCACAATGTAGTCATGAGAGAATGCAGCAATCGTCGAAGATACCATGAAAAAAAAACATAATTTTGTCATCAGCATTGCATGGGCTGGCAGGATATCCGAAAGGTATGCACACCTGCAGCTCTGAGTTGGCTATCTTGGATTTGAATCTCGACACAGCTTTAAATGGTCACCCTGTTGTTTCACATGTAGGGTGATACATCATTGTGCACTCCGTCTGTCTGAGGGATGTTAAGCCAGAAACCCCATCGGCAGGCACTGGTCATTCATTGGTGGACGTTAAAGATCCAACAGTGTCTTTTGTTCAGAGGAGGTGTTATTGCTGGCACCATGAACAAATTCCAAATTCCTGCACAATCAGTCAACTATCGCCACAGTGGAAATTTGTCCAGGATTTAGTCTCGCCTCGAAACGTTTCTCACCTTGTCATGGATGCCCCAAAGTTCTGCAATGACTATGGGTCTCCATCATGATTGAGCATTTTCAAAATCCCACCCAATGTCACACAAAGCCAATTCACACCTGGCATAAAACTTGAAAGCGTTCTCCGATTTTCGAGCTGCCTAGAGTTTTCAGTGCACAAGTGCTATCTGGTGGTTTGTTCTGGGAGTACACCATTTACAAGCACAGCACAATTAATTTGTCGATGTTTTTTTCCCGTGTGAACCACAGACGAGCAACAACATTGTTCCAAAACTTGTACCAATTAGGTGCCCAATTGTGCTGGGAAATCAATTTCGTTTTGCTCATGGAGGTTATTCTTTCAGAGAACTTACTGTGCCAAGTGGAAATTGGACATAAATAATTGTTGGATATTTGCTTTGTGAAAATCAAGAAAGATTCATTCTGAACCAGAACGGCACTTGGTAGAACAGTAACACATACCAAAGCCAGGCTGAACAGTTTCCGTTTTGTATAAATATATTGTTGCGAATTCGCGCCCGCCGGCATGCGAACGGCCACGTGACTCGAATCGCGGCACGTCGCCCACCGGACGGACAATTCTGTCGTGACCCTCTCGGACTAAGGCCAGGAGCGAGTCACGGGTGGGCCTTTCGGCTTCACCACAATCGTGCCAATCGGCCACCCGCGTGGGATAGGGTTGTTCGCCAAACTCGACCTACCTAAGTACCCACGCAGATGGTAGACCGGGCGATCGCACCTCGCCGCAGGTCGACTCCGGACACGGGCCGCTTAAGCGATCCGTTCCGTGCTATCGGGATAACCGAGCGGTGTTATCGTCGGCCTCGACAGTTCCGATTAATTATCGGGCGTATTAAGCCCACGACGAACCCGTTAGGTGAAGCAAGATGGAGATTCAATGAAAGAAAAGACGAAGCGAAACGGGAAAACAGTTCAACATAATGCACATTTATTCCGCGGCACACGGAGAGCACACATATACAGCCAAACAGAATGCACATATCTCAAATGCAACAAAAGAAACAATGACGCAGAGATACTACCGACCAAGACCGACACACGGCAACACTTAACAGTTTTACTTCATCAGACTGGCGCCACACACACACGCTTACACAGAACCCAAAAGAAATTGGAAGTGCGACTTCCCTGATCGCGTCGAGTCCTCCTTTTGCGACCGCAACTCCGAGCCCCTCCGGCGTGCTCCGCGAGCTCGTGCCGCGTGCCGCTCGTGTGGTCCGCTCGACTGTACGGACGGGGTTTTGGGGAAACAGATGGGGTTTGTTCGGCGCTGTTTTCCGCGCTCGCGCACGGGTCAAAGAAGCAAGGCAGGAACCACAAGCTCGCGACTCGAGCCAGAAGACGACCATGAAGACCAACCCTCCACCAACAACTCACTCCAACTCTCGACCAACCAACTCTTGACCAACCACCCCAACAACCAACCAAGGTCCGTCCTGTCCGCCTTTTGTAGCGCGGGGCTCCGCCCCGTTTTCAGCCCCGCCTCCCTTCGAGCTTCTTGGAGAAGCCTCTTGAAGGGGGGCGTGACCTCTCGCATTCCCTCCACCCGCGCCGTGCGGGGGCCGGGGGAGCCAGTCTTGGCTCAGAGCCAGGGAATTATTCCCCCAAAAAGAGGCCCCCACCTTTTCTCACCTTTGACCCCTGCATCGCCCCTCCTCCACACCGAGCGCGGAGAACCTCGACGGGAAAAACAGGCGGGAAAACCCCCGAGCATAGTTGTTGGCTTTTGTTTGTTGCCAGAGATCGTTACCGCACAGGGCCTACTGAATGGCGAGTGGCGAAGATGTGGTAGCGTTGATGGTGGAGGTGGCATGGTTGAGGTGTGGTTGGCGCTGTGGTGGGGATGGCGTGGTTGTTGAGATGCTGTTTGTTTGAAATAAAAGATAGAACAGAAAAAAATGGCGAACTCAAAGCGTCACAGCCCGGATGGATCACACAAATTCCCTCTATACAACGGGTTTGGGGCTAACTACACATGTACTTACAGATATATCTCACCTACGGGACCTGAATGGTGGTTTGCGAATTTCCACAACCATAACAATATAAATGAATATACAAATATATATAAAAATATATAATATATAAATATATAGTTTTATTTATGAGCCTAATATGGTCATGGATGAACTATCCGTTTATCCTGTTCATATATACATATTGTTACGGCTGTGGAAATTCGCAAACCACCATTCAGGTCCCATAGGTGAGATAACTCTAAGTACATGTGTAGTTAGCCCCAAACCCGTTGTTTAGAGGGACCTTTGTGATTCATTCGGGCTGCGACGCTTTGAGATAGCCGTTTTTCTGTTCTATCTTTATTTTGAACCAACCACGTCTCAACCGCCATAACCATCAAACCACCACCAAAAACCCTCCACCACCCTCACCTCTCTCACTCTACGGCCATTCCCGCACCACCTGTGAACACTGAGCGTCGGGCTGACTTGGGCTCGTTCAAGCGATATGCACCGAGCCGCGAGTGCAAATAGCGGCCTTTCCGAGGAAGAATTCGGATCAAGAATGCTACACGCCCACTTCTGATCCGTCCAATCAGCAAACGCGGAGCGGCTTGGCCCCGCCTCCAGGCGCGTCCGTATGAAATCGAAATATGCAAATTCTAGGATCAGGGGAGGTTCACGCCCACTTTTCCTCCGTCCAATGGGCAAGCGTGGCTCCGCCCCTGAGCTCATCCTGATCCGGAAATTTGCATATTGGTTCTCCTGCCGGCCTATAAAACGCCGAGCTCAAGGCGAATCGTGGCAGAGTCAGTTTTGGTGGCAGAGAGTTTTGGCAGAGTCAGTTTGGAAGAGCAGAGTGTGGCAGCAGTGGAGTCGGGTGGCGAAGGCACCGAGTTGGGTTCTGCAGTCGGCTGAGGAGAGTTGGGGGAAGAGGCCAAGGAGCTCGGGTCCGAGGCGAGAAGGACGGCGGTCGGCGACGAGGTCACGGCGGGAGATCGCTCGTCGCGGGACCCAAGCCAGCCAGCCATTCTCCCTCCCCCAGAGCATCAACAATTCCCCCTTTTCCGCCGCGCTACAAGTGCAACAAGATAGTGCAACAAGGGGGCCCTGTTCCCACCCCACTCCAAACGTCGTGCCAACAAAACCCGCGAAGGAGCACGGAGTCGGGGCACAGCCACGCGGATGCCTGCGGCTCGTCCGCCAATGCGCCACGAGGACGCGGGTAGGACCCACCCGGTCTCGCGGACCTGACCACTCCTTCAGGTCCCGCGCACACATTGGCCTACAGGCCCGTCTGCCCCTTGTCTATGAGGGTGGCTTCTTTCCTTTGCTTTTGAGTAAATGTGTGTGGCGCCGTGTCTTGTAAAGTAGAACTGTGTAAGTATTGCCGTGTGTACGCATATTCAGTTGTAACTCTGCGTCGTTGTTTCTTTTGTTTACCTGATATAGGTGCATTCTGACTGTTTGGCTGTATATGTGTGCTTTCCGTGTGTCGCGTAATAAATGTGCATTGTGTGAAGTGTTTTCCCGTTTTGCTTCGTCTTTTCTTGATTGACTCTCCATCCTGCTTCACGTAAAAGGGTTCGTAGTGGGCTTAAAACGCCCGATTATAATTAGTCTGAACCATCGAGGCCGACAATAACACCACTCGGTTATCCCGATAGCACGGAACGGACCGCTTAAGCGGTCGTGTCCGGAGTCAGCCTGCGGCAAGGTACGATCGCCCGGTCAACCATCAGCGCAGGTACTTAGGTAGATCGAATTTGGCGAGCAACCCTATCCTGTACGGGTGGGCAATTGGCACGGTCGTGGTGGGGCTAAACCCCCACCCGTGACTGGCTCCCGGCGTTGTTCCGAGAGGGTCACGACGGAATTATCCGTTCCGGTGGGCGAGGCGGCCACCATTCGAGTCGAGCGGCCGATCGCACGCCGGCGGGCGCGAATTCGCAACAATATATATATATATATATATATATATATATATATATATATATATATATATATATATATATATATATATATATATTGTTACAGTGGTGGAAATTCGCAGAACACCATTCAGGTTCCCTGAAGATCAGTTATTTCAATAAGTGTGTGTTCCAGGTTAGATTCCCCCTACCAATGTATAACGGGATTTGTTCGTATGCCGGGCTGTGAATCTTTGAGTTAGCCGTTATTCTGTTCTATCTTTTATTTCAAACAAACAACATTTCTACAACCACGCCACCTCCACCACAACGTCAAAAAAGTCTACAACAACGTCAATCTCCACAACACAGCACCCTCCTCAGCAAACAGCGGCAGAATGCTGTTGTTACGAACTCGCGGTGCAACAGGAAAGCCACATTCCAGCGTCCGTGTGCAGTCAGCCGTGAAGCGGCTGATTTGCAAAAGTGGATCAGAACGGCCTCTGCCAAGAAAGGAACTGTCCAATCAGTAGTGAGGGGGGGCGGAGCCAGCTGTGGGTGAAGGGTCGAAGGTGAAAAAGAGGCGGGCCGAACCTCGGGTGAGAGGTGGGGGAGCGGGCGCCCCCGGGTCCGATAAAAAGTCGTGCTGGAATGCCGAGAAATCAGTCGGGAGGGCAGTTGAGCTGGGTCGTTGGAGATGGGAGAAGTCTCCAGGGGCAGTCGTCAGCTGGAGACGGAGCGCGTCGAACAGCCGGAGACGGAGCGTGTCGACAGCCGGAAACGAAGTGCGTCAAACAGCTGGAGTCGAGCAAGCTACGTCACGGTCCGAGCAGACGGCCCTGAGTCGGTCGAGCAACGCTGAGGAGTGAGCGGGTCCTGAAAGAACATCAACTCCAAAAGAGCAAGGCCCATTCGCTCCTCTGAAGCGTCATTGGCCAGGCCCGATCGACCAGGCCGCGGGGAAGGCCAAGCGATCAAGGAGAGCCGCCCGCCAAGCTGCTCAAGCCGTCAAGCAACTGGCACGTTTTGCGACGCCCCAGGTGGAACAGACAGATACCGAGGGTCGCCGAACAAAAACCCATCGAGTCGCCACCAGGGTGGCAAGGTAACCAGCCCGGCCTCTCGGAGCCCCTGCGGTCATCCCGGCTCTGAGGAATATTAAAGGCTTACGAGCCTGTGTCTTTTCTTTTTTGGGTTTTTGTATGAAAGTCTGTGACGCCTTGTCTTTAAGTAGAGTTGTTATTAAGTGCGTGCTGTAAATGAAATAGCAATCGGCTGTAGGCTTTTGCACGTGTCTTGTCCCCTATCCCCATTCATTGACTGCTTACGTATGAAAATAAATCCCCCATTGTTGAACGTGAACCTGCTCGTTGCGTCCCTTCCTGTATTGACTGCCATGGTGCGCTCGGGATATTAACTGGCTTTTAAGGCCGATAAAAGTGATCATTTGGTCCGAAGGGATTTGGCGATTTATAACCGCTCGGCTTCACATACGGAACGAGCCGCGAGCGGCTCGTTTTCGTGCAGGTCCCGTCGAGGTATAAACTCCTGGTATTTCTGTCCGCACGATTAATTAGGTACATCGATAATTTGGCGATCGACCCTGTAGCGCGTGGACAGAATATTTGGCTTGTTTATGATGCATTAAGGCATCCATGACTGGATTTCGGCATTGGTCCGGAAAGTCACGACTGGGTTGTCGCCTTCGGCGGGCGCCCGGCCGCAATTGGGCTGAAGCGGTCATCTGCACGCCAAACGCGGCGGAAACCACAACAATATATATATATATATATATATATATATATATATATATATATATATATATATATATATATATATATAGATATATAGATATATAGATATATAGATATATAGATATATAGATATATAGATATATAGATATATAGATATATATATATATATATTGTTGCAGGCCGGGGGGTCGGGTGAGAAGACCACGAGGTGGGGGAAGGTACGTCGATTCCCACCAGACTCCCCGGAATTGTAGGCCGTCGCTCACGGATAATTCCGTGACGCGGCGGGTCGCTTAACCGACCATGGATGCCAATAACTCAACTGCGTGACCGAGGGTCCTCTCGCCTATGGGTGAATCGGGTTACCTAATTAACCACGCGGTTTAACCACCGGGGAACCACGCCATCCGTGCGCCTTGCCCGAACCGGATCACTGTACCAGCTCGGATCTCCTTTCCGGATCGGATGCAGCGAGCGGCACTGCCAAGGACGTACCGGCTTGAAAGAACGGATTGTTGGGAATAAAGACCCGGCTGGACTTCGATTCGAACCATGCTGGACCAATGAGAGAAAAGACAAAGGCGAGCTGGGAACATTCCTTAGGATAATTACTTATTTTCAGCAAGCGAGGAAAAGCATGTGGCACAACAAAGATTTATTGGTATATAACGCAGGGAAAGAGGAGAGAGGTGTGGGGAGTGACAATAGTACAAGCAACTTACTAAGCAGACACAGTGCAGACTTGACGCGAGATTATTAACAGTAACAACAATAAGGATCTTCTACAGGCTTACTTAACAGACAGGCGCCAGCACACTCAGACACACACACAGAAAAAGAAACCCAAATGTGAGGGGACTTTTGCAGCCAGGGAGGGAGGGGAGTTGAGGTTATAGCTTTCGGTACTTGGGCGTTTCAGGGGAGGGATGCTCCGGGGTGCGGTATCCGACAATAGTCGCTTTGTTCTGGCCACAGCCGCACGTGTGGAGATCGTGTTCTGAAGGAGGAGCTTGAGTGGAGAAGGGCGGAGTCCAGAGGGCGAGGGTGGAGCAGTAGGTGGAACCAGGCAGGAGGCGGTTCATCGAGGCGAGACGTGGGCGGAGTCGAGAACAGGAACACACCGTGTGAAAACACACTCAACATCTAACACAACTCACACTTCTTCACTACACGGAGGATTTCTCTGTCCTTTATGGAGCCCGAGGCTCGGGGGAGGGGCCATGCCGAATCCAACATCATCGCCCGAGTCGGGCGTTCCACCTGGCTCCGACCCCTCACGTGGTCCGCCAGCCTGGGCCGGGTTTCGGGTCGACGGTGGTGCAGCCTGCCCACCTTACTGCGTGACTCGCTGCACATGTCTGGTTTCGGGTAGACATTGATGCACGGTTATGGTAGACGAGACGAGACGAGGGGGCAAGCGAGGCAGAAGGCACCGTGGATCGTCACACTGTGGTAAATGAGACGAAGGGCAAGCGAGACAGATTTACCTCAGAAAAGAAAAGGTGGGAATGAAATAATATAAGAAGGGAAAAATGATTTGATAACCTAACTATTAGCCCATCGCAACGCACTCCCTTGTCTTCCCACTAAACAAAAGGAAGGGGTCAATCTACACGTATATTAATGGCATAACTGTCTGGGGACACCTATCTGTTGTATGCATGTGGTTTAGAGAACTGCAACAATATTATACATATACATATACATATACATATACAGTGCCTCTAGAAAGTCTACATCACCTTTCAAAATTTTCACCTTTTGTTGAATTAAATTGCATTTGATCAGACTTTTGTCCACCTTTATTTACACATCGTAACCCAAAACTTCCAAGTGAAAATCAAATTGTACACATTTCAGAAAATTCATTAAAAGTACAAAACTAGAATATCTTGGTTGGATAAATGTCCATCCCCTTATAACAGCAATTGTAAAGGAGATCAGGTGTAACCAATCACCTTCAAACTCACACACCAAATAAATTGGCCTCCATCTGTGTTAAAGACATTACGCGAGGGATGTCATAAAGGTGAATTAAGAGAATGAAGAAAAGAAACGTCGTAACAGTGGGACATTTTAGACATGGGACGAAGGAAAGATCGAATTGAAAACAGTCTTTTAAAGAAGTAGAGAAGTGAATGTCGATACAATATAAGCAACCAAACGTGTGAAAGTGGAAATTTAAACATTTTGAGAGACTTTTTTATTTCGATAAAGATAAGGTAAAGTAAGGTCAAGGAAAGGTTGAAGAAAAAAAACCGTCAAGATGTACAGTAAATGTGGGTCAGCAAAAATAGAAGGAAGATGGTGGATCGGTAGTAGAAGGAGGAAGAAGAGTCTGTACAGGAAGTCACGTGGTTACGTGGGGGACAAGGTGGGGCTGAAAAGGTTTTTTTTGTTGTTGTATTTTTTTATATTTTAAGACATGAAACAGAGGGTTATACTTGGGAGGGATAGAAGGAGCTTGGGGGGAAAAGTGGAGAAAATAAGAACTTATGGTAAAAAGGAGAAAATACAATGAACACGATCGTACACGTAGACGGGAAGAAGGGTAGGCCTCAAGGAAGCCCGATATGAAAAGACGACAAAAACTCAACAATTAGCACAAGTTTTAACACACGACTGAACGAGGAACACAGTAAATACAGAGGTAACAAAATAACAGTAAAAACGTGACAAAAACAACCGGAAAACAATTATCTTTGAGAAAGTCAGCAGAGACACTGAAGAAGAACCTCCACCATCACTGAAGAACCGGAACCAGAAATGACAATATTGCTTTGTTCATTCAATTGTAGGATGATGAATGAAATTTTCAACCCTCCTCAACCACCCAAACCCGAACCCTCCTCTATCCAAATTTCCAGCTTTCCCTCCTGAGAGTTTCCTTCTGTATCCATCGTGTCCACCCCCATGCATCCTCTTCTGCCCCTCATTGCTCCCCACACCCATTGTTTGTCTAAGTCTCCCTCTATCTTGGCCTTCAACTCTGCTGTTGGTGTTTCTCTACCACCCTCTCTCCACTGTTCCTTTTGTTCTGTTATGCCCTGATCCATTCAGTGTACTAGCTCTTCCACGAGCCGAGACTCTGCGGAGCTGGCCATTAACACAACAGTTCATGTTAAAGGAAAAACACACAGTGTGCTCGTTTACTTGTGTAATCCCATGAAATTGTTCTTTCTTTCATTCATTCTTGCCACCCCCAAATCTTGCCGCTCTAAGTGACCCTGTTGTCTGCCATTAATGGTTGCACCGGCTGTAACAGCATCGACCAATGCACATGTCTCTGGCTCAAGCAGAAGTGATGCTTCATTTATTGGCCCACATAAGGAACACTATATATATATATATATATATATATATATATATATATATATATATATATATATATATATATATATATATATATATATATATATATATATATATATATATATTCTGTTACACCTACCTTCTTAATGAAGAGTAACGTCATGCATTGTCAAAATGTTGTCAAATTTACAATCAGTGTCCACAAAGCTTTAGCAACATGTTAAACTACTTATTGGCTTGTAGCGCCACCAGAAACCAAGTTTAAATAAAAGTTTTACCAACTTTGTATGTCAGGTATATCAGTGCAAGTCTGCAATGGTCATCAGCACCAGTTCACAAGAAGTTTATGGATTTAACAAACAAAATCTTTATACTTCTGAGGCTTAACAATCTCACGTCCTCATCTAGTCTGCTGTACGGTTGGATGCATGTGTGTTGCAGTGTGCGTGCAGTCGAGTGTGTAATGTTCTCTTACGGGTGTAGCTGGTTGTGGCATACCCGCTCCACTGTTCATGTCTTCATGAGTGGTATTGCTCATATTTCTTGTCGCAGCAGGTTCTTGCTCATGAGGGGTCATGACGTCATCTTCAGGGGTCATGAGAACTGGTGGTAGTTCATTCGTTTTCAACAGATGACGTCTGTTCCTGCCGAAACCACTCCCGATGCCGTTGTCAATCCAGTATGATCTCGGGTGCGAATCCACTTTGGTAACGATGGCTGGCTGCTAGGTGTTCTTCCTCCTGATGCGAACAGTGTCACCCGGCTGCAGGTTAGCCAGTGATCTTGCCAATCTGTCATACTAGACTCTCTGCTTCAGCTTCTGTTGCATCAACTGGTTTCTGGGATCTACTATTGCTGGTTTGAGCAGCTGCTTGGTGACTGGTATCTTGGATCTCAGAGTCCTGCTCATTAAGATCTGTGCCAGTGAGAATGATGTACCTGTGACAGGGGTGTTTCAGTACTCCAGAAGTGCCAGTTAAATGTCGTCATTAGCTTTCTTCATCATCCTCTTGATGGTTTGGATAAAACATTCACTTTGGCCATTGGACTGGGCAAATCCAGGACTGGATGTCAACTGTTTGATTCCCTAGTTTCACGTGAACCGCCTGAACTCTTGGCTGTCAAATGGCATATTATCACTCACGAGCTCTTCTGGAATGCCTGGCCGTCCTGGGAAATCCCAAGAAGAGATCCGTCCAAGGCGCTTTCAAACTGTGCAAAAAGAGGTGAAATGTATATTTTTCCCGGCAAGTTTTGTACACCATCTGACTCACAAGAGCTCCATCGTGTTCTGAGTGACCCTCTGGGTCAAACTCTGCTTGATATCAAGAGCAACACTAAGGATGACACCATCAGGGTATGTGTCTCTGGCTTGGAACAGTCAGGGGATGCTGCTGCCCAGGAAAAGTATTATCATAAAAAATGCTTACGATATGCTCAACGGACATTCTCAGACAGTGTCAGTAAAGGCCCGGTCACACCTTGACGTTTTAGCCAACGTATGCCGATTTTTGAATTTTTTTTCTAAAACGCTGGCACACGTTGAATACGTTATGGGTAAGTTTTGATAACATTGAGAGCACGCTGAAAAACACTGCCAAACGTCGTTGTACGTTGGCTTTAAACGTTGTACTTTTTGGTTGTCCTCAAATTTTTTCATGCTTGAAATTTCACGACGTATGCCGGCGTATGACTCACACGTTCCGCTACGCTGGCCACAAGTTGTATGCACGGTCTGCGATCGTTGACAGACGTCAACACATGCTACTTGTAAGTTAATCATAAGTTGAGACAAGCCGAGGTAATGTTTAGCGTACCCGAAACTTATTTCTAACCTATGATTAACGTGTTGTTGGCACGTTACGCGATCGTTGCCACACATCGACAGACGTTACTTTTAAGTTACTCATAGGCTGAAAGACGTCGGTATAATGGATCGTCCTTGCGTCAGCGTCCACGGCCACGGCCAGGACACTTATTTGCAGCATTCTTCAAACTTTTCTTCGGCATGACGAGGATGTTCACACTTCGATGTCTAGCTTGGCTATGATTCCAATTTAAAATAGTCAAGTTTGAGCGTTTTAACACGTTCAGAAGAAACGCTTCAAATTTCAAAACCTCAGCGTCAAAAAACAAAGGCGAGTGACAGCAATTTAAATCGTTCATTGTAAACAATGAAAATGGCTGAGTGGTGCCGTTTAAAAGTCGTTGAGTGTAAAAAAAAAATCCAATTGTTGAGCGCAAGCGTCTACTTTCAATAGTGGGGTTTGAGCGATTTAACACGTTCAATAGAAACGATTAAAATTTCCAAGCGCCAGCGTCAAAAAACAAAGGCGAGTGACAGCAATTTAAATCGTTCATTGTAAACAATGAAAAAGGCTGAGTGGTGCCTTTAAAAGTCGTTGAGTGTAAAAAAAATTCCAATTGTTGAGCGCAAGCGTCTACTTTCAATAGTGGAGATGCAGCCATTTAAATCGTTGAGTGGCAGCCTATGAACCTACCCGTGGACACGCGGACGCAAGGAGGATCCATCATAACCCACACCCTCCCCCTCACACTCACCTACTACTGCCAACATGAACAAACTACTACTAATACTAATACTAATACTAATACTGATACTGATACTGATACTGATACTGCTGACATGGACATCGACTCAAAAAGGACTCGAAAACACTGTTGGGTTCCCCTTTTATGAGCAGCATTTTTATATACCAATTCCCAAAACCGCTGGGAACACGTCTTTATATGGCAGTTGTAACCTAGAAACACGTTCATTTATTTTTTTTTTGTCGACCGGAAGACGTCATTGGAATACGTCTACATACGTCGATGTGTGTTGGGACTACGTAAAGAATTGGTTCAAAGCACGTCAAACACAAGTTAGAAATATGTTTCGCGTAAAAAAAGACATTACCGCGACGTGTTTCGACTTATGAGTAGCTTATAAGTAGCGTTTGTGGACGTGTGTAAGCGTCCACATATCGTGTGTAAAACTTATCCCCATCGCATGCGGAACGTGTGTCATACGCCGAGTGCGTCGTAAAATTTTGAACATGTTTAAAATTTCTTGACGTACTCTACTTACTACGACGTATGATAGCGTACTTTAGCGTTGTACTCACGTATACCAAACTTACTCATACCGTATTTGACGTGCCCCAACGTTTTAGACACATTTTCTTAGGTTGGCATACGCTGGCAAGATCGCCAAGGTGTGACCGCGATGTTGTCACTTCCATTTCTACGGCAGTTATGATTCGAATCGTTGTGCGTCAACCTTTTAATAGGCTACGTCACGACATCGTCGGCGATGCGTGCAACGCGCTATGCCGAAGTTAGACTATCGTTGGGCATCGGTTGTGTAGGCCGACAACAGGTTCAGCATTCGTTGGTATAAGTTATCTATAACACAACGAAACGTTCTGTGTCCATTACTAATATGTTATGCATACGTCCAACTCGTTATGAATACGTCCGAATCTTAAAAAAAAACATCAAAAGTTCAACGTCAGCCAGCGTTTTACATACATTTTAATACGTTGCCGTCGCTGGCTAAAACGTCAAGGTGTGACCGGGCCTTAAGGATAAGATTACTCGGGAGATTTGTGATGAACTGTTGCTCTTATCAGTCAAAGTCTCTGTTGGTGGTGTTGTACTGAGTATGAATGACATCAACAATGAGTATGTATCAATTCTTGAAGAGTATCACATAGAACAGCTTTATTGTGGCAACCATAAAAAGTACCTAAAAGAGTTGATTCAAGAAGATCTTCCCAATGTTGAGTTTGTAAAATCTGTTCATAAAAATTACCCCCGTGTGGGGGTGACGGTCATCTCTATAATGTTTTTTACTATCATAATCGATGAACCGTTGCCAGATATCTCCTAAAATGACAGACTGGATAGGTTTTGAAAATGGCGACTTTCACAACTTTCGTGACCTCGTGACCTTGACCCTGACCTCGAATCTGGGAAAAAATATGTCGTTGGGTATCACTCATCGACCTCTACCCACATACCAAGTTTCATCAAGATCGGAAGTAAAAAGTTTTCTTTGTACCGGGAGGTGTTTTTGACAATCTTCAAGGTTACGTGGCGGCCAAACGGGACGGAAATTCAAAAATCTGTCGAGTTAGATACAAGATAATATTTTTTACTATCATAATCAATAAACAGTTGCCGAATATCTTGTAGAATGGCAGACTAGATAGGTTTTGAAAATGGCGATTTTTTTATAACTTACGTGACCTCGTGACCTTGAAACCTGACCTTGAACCCGGACAAAAGTTATATCGTTGTGCAACACTCATCGACCTCTACCCACATACTAAGTTTCATCAAGATCGGAAAGAAAAATTGTTGACGGACGGACGTACGGACGGACGGACGGACATTTTGTCCGGCTTTATTAGGTCATCTCGGTAGAGATGACCTAAAAATGAAAGCGAAAAAGTGATTTTATCAAAATCAGTCAGCCAGGCAGTTGAACATGCAGCAGCTCAGAATGCTTCAGTCAATGCTTTGGTTTGTTTGGCTAATGGACTCAGGGATGAGATCATGAGTCATCGACATTGGAAATTCAGTAGTGATTTGAGCATTTTCAAAAATGCCCCTCTGTTGCAATTCTTTCTCAACCAACTCTTATTTGGGCCTCATATTAAAAGAGTCACTGGTAGGAGAGATGTTGAAGTGCAAAAAACTGTTGATGTTGCATGTCAATTTCTGATGCAAAATACAAGAAGTGACAGGCAAGTCAAGCATAAACCCAAGAATGATGGAGGATTCAGGCGTGATGGAGTTGAAACGCCCCTGTCAATTGGACTGCCACTGTCTGTTCATTCCCGAGTGCGTGACAAAAGTCTTATGACCAATCTCACAACTGTGTATGTTGGCAGTGACTATCAGCACATATTCAACATTGAAAAGTGTATTGAGCATATTGTGCTGATGAGAATGCAAGAGACTGGAGGTTTCTGTCTCCCTGACTTTGTGAAGAAGGGTGTGAATGTCTGGTTTGCGGTCGACAACATCGATCTTCTGGAAGATACTCCCTATGGACAGAATACATTCCATGGAACACTTGTCCTTAATCAGAGGGAGGATAAGAATGCTGAACCGATCAACACCCCTCTAGTAATCCCAGACAAGATCCCTTCTGACCCTCTGAAAGTTAAGATCAATTATCTTGATGAGCTGACCATACAGCTGAAACCAATCCATTTTGGAGAGTACAAAATTGGCCAAAGAGATCATCTGTTACCCAAGTACAAACACTATACCCACACATGGGCACTTACAAACTACCTGGCTAATGAAATACTCCAACCACAGGTTGCTGGTTTATCAGATGTAACATGAGAAGCATCAACATTTCAAGAAACTTCTGAAGGTCACATGGAGGACCTAGGCCAAGGTGAAGTGCAAGGCCAAATTGAAGTGCCTGGCCTATCTCTGTTCCCATTATCACCTGCTGACTCTACTGAATCCTCTGCTTCATGCCTGGAAAATACAACTGCTTTGGGTTCAATCCTACAAGTGGGGAATAGAACTGGCAAAAAGGAAAAGCTTGAGAAACAAGATGTGATGCCAACGTGGGCAGCAACACAATCTCTCTTGTTATCCACACAAGGACATGTTGATGTCAAGCAAACAAACTCTGAGGTTATTGCACCCCTCTTCAAGACTTCTCCCACTGACTATGCCACACTATACACTGTTTTGAGACTCACACAAAACATATCTGCCGTCATTGTGGGTCCCGAGAGATGCACACTCATAACAGTTGACCTTGATTTGTATAATCGTGCAATCCAGATTCAAGAGTCTGTTGGCAACCAGAACTGGGTCTTGAGGGCTGGTATCTTACATGTTGCATTTGCCTCACTGCATGCCCTGGGAAAGACAGTTGAGGGCAGCGGTGTTGATACCTGTGCTGTAGAGAGCGGTATCTACTCTTCTGCAGCACTCAGAGGAATTTATGGTGGCAAGGCATTCAAGATGGGCATGGAGTACCACATCATTAATGCCCTGGCCATCATGATGATGAAGTTTGATGCCATCATTGATAAAAATCCATCTGGACCTCTGTGCTTGCAATGTGTAGAGTTCAAGAAGGCACTTCATGAGCGAGATCCTAAAATGCTTGCAATTTTTGAAGATATTCAGTCATATTACACATCCCAAATACAGGAGAAAGATAATGAGCAAGAAGCTGGGGAGCTCGCACAATTTCTGGATCAATACCTTGAACAAATTGAAAGCTTCTTACAGTTGATAAGTGCATGTAGGCAAGGAGATTGGGAGGGGTACCTCGCAGCCCTAGAAAATCAAATCAAATACTTCTTCACACATGACCTTTCAACTATGCAAGGCTGATGCCACTCCACATTGCCCAAATGAATGCACTGGAGAAAGATGACCCAATGACATGGAAAGCCCTCAAATCTGGAGAATTTGTCGTGAACAAATCTGAAATTCCATTCACAAGCTTGTTCACTGACCAGACCCTAGAGCAAGAGATAAAGGCCTTGAAAAACCATGGAGAAATTGTTGGACTTACCCAAGATGAAGGTGCTCTGGATCGGCTGCTTCACACCACACCTCACTTGGCTCGAATCGTCCAGCAATTCCTGCTCAGCTTTCCTCACCTCTCTCGGAACTCTAACAAATCACATAAGCATTATCAGCTTTGTGGAAATATTGCCCTGTGTTCTAGTCAGAATGCTCTCAAACTCAGAGACTCGTTAGAACTCCATTGTAAGGGGAATCCCTATGTGACCGGAACAACTCTAAAGAGTATTGTCTCCTCTGCACTCATCCCTTAAAAGCTAAACAGGACATCCTAGCCGATGCAAAGATGGGTCAAAAGCGGTATGAGGACTTTGTTGATGATCGTCTTCTCAAAACATCTGAAATATCCATCTGGGACAAGATGAAAAAAATGAAATTAAAGACATTCTCCAACTGGATGGTCAA
Source organism: Eptatretus burgeri (assembly GCF_056783735.1). Classification (NCBI taxonomy): domain Eukaryota; kingdom Metazoa; phylum Chordata; class Myxini; order Myxiniformes; family Myxinidae; genus Eptatretus; species Eptatretus burgeri. The sequence continues at coordinate 46,478,504 of NC_140972.1, forward strand.
GACCCGGGTATCAGTTGACGACAAGGTTATCAAGTTGAGGGAGGAGCGCCAGCTGCTTGCACGATTTCTG